>NC_135556.1:2382500-2485000 GCF_964340395.1 Glandiceps talaboti | reverse complement strand
ATTGTCGATCAAATCAGCAGACGACACGGGAACTTATATAACACATCGTCATCAGACAAGCAGTTGCCATCTTGTTTTCATTTTCTACCGTCGAGGGCGTGAACCATACTTTCGTCCAGACGCTTGACAAACGTAATGCGCACGCGCGGGTTCCGGAAGTTATAAGTAAAGTCTGAGTAAAGTGTAGTCATAGTATGTGTTTCAGGCGAAACATTGCATATTTATTTATTTATTTATTTATTTATTAAGCCGTGTACACAAGAAGTGACATTGGCAAGAAAATATACCAAATGAAACACTGATGTTTACAATGTCTTGAAAATATTGAGTATATCAGTTATCACTGAGATATTGGAGATTTAGGGGTGAACGGAAGGTAATTTCATATAATTGAGTTTCAAAATTCCCTGCGAAGAAAATCAGATATACAATCATTACTTGTTGCCCGTAAGAGGAACTATCTTATAATTTTTAGACTTGATCATTGATGAAATGTATCATCAACACAGACTCCGAGGTCACAGAACAAGGATGGATAGAACATGGATACCACATAAAATATGCAAAGAAGGTGAAAGTATATATTGCTATAATTGGAAAGATTCCACGGAGCGAACTCTGTACTACCTTGCAAACCGGGGATTTGGGAAAAGAATGCAATATGAAATGCCGATAACTGGTGGGAAAATATGTGTAAAAGCACAATTGTCATAGCCACCCTATGCTTGAGAAAATTTTGGACTACTTGAATAAATAACACTGAGTTTCATGATGTGACAATGGTCCCCGTCATATTTATGGAATATTTTTAATATTCATTCAATGTTTCAACAACTAGTTTATACCCTGCATGGATCATGTAGCTGAAGCTTGAAGCATACCATACATAGATTCGATGAAACAAGACAATACCATACATACATGTAGCTTTGATGAAACAAGACAATACCATACATACATGTAGCTTTGATGAAACAAGACAATACCATACATAGATGTAGCTTTGATGAAACAAGACATACCATACATACATGTAGCTTTGATGAAACAAGACAATACCATACATACATGTAGCTTTGATGAAACAAGACAATACCATACATAGATGTAGCTTTGATGAAACAAGACATACCATACATACATGTAGCTTTGATGAAACAAGACAATACCATACATACATGTAGCTTTGATGAAACAAGACAATACCATACATACATGTAGCTTTGATGAAACAAGACATACCATACATAGATGTAGATTTGATGAAACAAGACATACCATACATAGATGTAGCTTTGATGAAACAAGACAATACCATACATAGATGTAGCTTTGATGAAACAAGATATACCATACATAGATGTAGATTTGATGAAACAAGACATACCATACATAGATGTAGCTTTGATGAAACAAGACAATACCATACATACATGTAGATTTGATGAAACAAGACATACCATACATACATGTAGCTTTGATGAAACAAGACATACCATACATAGATGTAGCTTTGATGAAACAAGACAATACCATACATACATGTAGCTTTGATGAAACAAGACATACCATACATACATGTAGATTTGATGAAACAAGACATACCATACATACATGTAGCTTTGATGAAACAAGACATACCATACATAGATGTAGATTTGATGAAACAAGACATACCATACATAGATGTAGATTTGATGAAACAAGACAATACCATACATAGATGTAGCTTTGATGAAACAAGACACACCATACATACATGTAGCTTTGATGAAACAAGACAATACCATACATAATTTTGACACAAATAAGTTGTGATATATTAAGTTTATTTAAGATACAAGACATATTAAAATAAATATACTGATAAAAGTTCATATTCAACACTAATTGTTGAAGTCCCTACACATTTCATTTGTCCAATACATCCTGCTGTTTATCTTTCAACAACATTTGAACATACTCAGAAGTCAGGAAAGATTCTATTTGACTTTCATGTTGGTGACTTGAACAAAAACACATTGACAGTGAGTCATAATAAACTATATCAACTGACAAAAAAGGAAACAAGAAAGATATACTAGGTGAAAAAACTCCCTTTGTTTGTAGTATAAGTTTCACAACGTCCCTTGTGTTGGTTCAATTTCTTGTCATGGTTGAAGTATGTAAAGTTTGAATATTTCATCACCACCATCTTATCTATAAGCCCTCTAATCCAATGGTGTAAAACAGTCGATAAATCACACTATACTGAAACACAGTGATCATTGTACACATTACAGCTTGCAGTCTACAAAACAAGGATTTTTTTCACAGAAATGTGTCTTTCTGGGTTTTTTTTACAAAGGGAAAATATTATGTCTTTACAATTTGCTTTGAAGAACCCTGTAAACCAAGATGAATATGGGAGTGGCTGTACACTAGATTCTGTAGTTTTCTTTGGGGCTGGTTAGGCATCTTATTCCATAGTATTCACATGTCATTAAAATACTACACCATTAAGGAATGACTCTACAATACAGCCTACTATTATTTCAGATAATGATAATTTTTAACTTACAAAAAGTACAGGTTACTCCACAGATTTCATTATTATTATTATTATATTATTTTTGTATTGGACAAAAAGCCTTTAAGCTACTTCTTATTAAAAAAAATAATCAAAATATATAGAATCTATAATTCACTTTCATGTTTCTATAGATTTCTCATTATCCTCTGAAGATTCCTCCTTTATCTTGGCAGTAACATCATTGTTGGTTGCATCATCATCATGTTCCTTGTCATTACCATCAATTGACGTGTCACATTCAAGGGGTAACCTCCTGGCTTCTTGAATCAACCTCTTAATTCCAACCATCCACTGATTGACCTATGGATAATATTTCATACCTTCACATATGATACATCAATATTGCAATTATACTGTTTTTGCTATCTGACACCATTATTCTATATTCACTGAGCTCATTACATACATTACATTATGACACAATCTCATCATGCGTAAGTGCAAGTGTGACTTAATTACTCTGGGTATTTGCATGGGTGTTTTTTGCCATTATACAAGCTTACCAAGTGAAAGTGCAAAAGAAACACCACAAGCATGAGTGCAAATATCCATGGGCACCCACACTGATACTTGCACATCATGGTATTCTGTTATTATTAGATATGTACCCGAGATATACACAAAACAGCAAAATTATGTAAAAGTCATACTTTGCAATCACACAATTTTGTGTACAAAGAATGATGGATACATGTTGGCAAAAATGTTTTCAGTACCATGGCCAACTAATGGTTCTGGATATGAAAAAATTGCTTAAAAAATATCATATCACAACATAAAATTGACATGCATATGTATGTAATAGAACATTGTCCTTATATCAACTTTGAATGAGATCTGTTCAAGCATGTCTGCGTAATGGCTTTGGACATGGAAAAATCGTAACAAAATGGCCATCTGGCAGCCATATTGGATCGTATCATAAAATAAATTGATGTACATATGTATGCTATAGTGTGTTGCCCTTGTACCAAGTTTGAAAGAAATTGGTCCAGTCATTTCTGAGAAATGGCTCCGGACGCACGGACAGACAGACAGACAGATGGAGCCCAATCTATAAGTCCCCCTGGACTTCATCCGGCAGGGGACTAACAATCAGGTAGTCTCCACTTACTCCCTGTTGTTATCTTTGTGAAATACACCATCTTTTGGCTGTTGCTATGGGCGTGGTCATGGTTGCTTGCTTGGAATATTTGCATATATTTTTGAATGTTTACTAACTTGCCTACCAGATGTTGTTATTTAACCAAAATATACTGTGATTTAGTTGTTGCTAAGGGTGTGGTCACAGTTGCTAGGGCCACTTGTGTCAAAAGGTTTTGAAGAAAATCTGCAGAATAGCACTTCTAGAAACATCTCACCAGTCAGTCTCATTGACCAAGTACTTTTTAAGAGGAGTTTTTGACCAAAATTCACATTTTTATACCTAATTTGCATATCACTGATGAAATCATTATATGCTTAATATTTTTTCATCTATACACCCACAGATGCATCCCTGTTAAATTTCAGCCCAATCTGCTCAATAGTTTTGGAATTAAAGATTTTTGACCAAAAAGACACATTTTTAGCCTTAATTTGGATATCACTGATGGGATAATCATGTCGTGAACACTTTTTAATCTAAACATCCTTAAGAATGTTCCCACCAAATTTCAAACTGATCTGCCCAGTAGTTTTTTGAGTTTATATTTTTAGACCAAAAATCACATTTTTTGACCCAAATCACACACTGGTGGTAAGATCATTTTGATTTGAACAATTTCCCAACTAGATACCACCCATGGTTTTTGAGTTTAACTTGTCCGCGCGCACACACACACACACACACACACACACACACACACACACACACACACACACACACACACACACACACACACACACACACACACACACACACACACATAGACAGACAGGCAGACAGACACCACACCATAGTACTACTGAACCTTATCAGTTCAGTTGTGCTAATAACTATGAACCACATCAAAGAAGTTTACTACTATTGTAAACTTCACAACATAACAGAGTAAAATCAATAATCGGTAATTTTGGTGTCAAATCTTTATATACTGACCTCAGATACATGGTCAACCATCAATGATATATGGATTTCATATGCCTTCTGACATTCACACTTGGACAATGCTGTAATCAAAGGAATATATTATATTTATGATGGCAAGTAAATTAATCCTCTTGATACCAGAGATGTATTTGTTTTCAAACAAACAAACAAACAAACAAACAAAAATACCCAGAATTAACAGGTACAATCAATATGACTATGTGACAAGACTATTGCAAACACTTCACACTAAGAGAATCTAGATTGACAAGGCTAATGACTATTGCAAACACTTCACACTAAGAGAATCTAGATTGACAAGACTAGTGACTATTGCAAACACTTCACACTAAGAGAATCTGGATTGACAAGACTAGTGACTATTGCAAACACTTCACACTAAGAGAATCTAGATTGACAAGACTAGGGACTATTGCAAACACTTCACACTAAGAGAATCTAGATTGACAAGACTAGGGACTATTGCAAACACTTCACACTAAGAGAGATTGTGGCTTGATTTATGATATATTAATCAACTATAAATATTCCATAATTTGATTGATGTTGAAATTATCAAAACAAATCTATTACTTGACTGGAGGTTTACACTCCTCTCCTCTTTAAAGTTGAGTAATGTGTACCTATGCATTCTGTTACAAATCAAATCTGACATGTCAGCACAAGCAACAATGTAAATAATAATAATTTATTTCCAGTACCAGCTCATATAAAAAAAAAAAAAAAAAAATAACACGTAAAAATACTAAAAGACTCAAATAGAGAATAAAAAGACTTCTTATACTCAAGACTGCACAGTAAAGGCATCCGATATGGTACATGTATTACATTGCCTGAAATAGTTCATCAAGATTATAAAAAGCTGTTAACATTCTATAAGACCTGTTAATATTTTAGCATACCTGTTGCTAATTCAGTTGTTTTCCTTTGTACTGGTGATGACAGTTTGTCTTTGTCCCACATTTCTGACAGAATTGTTAATTTTCTGTTGATGTCTTCTGAAACTTTGACCTAGTTTATGAATTAATTCACAAGTCATTATATCTGTTGTGTACTAAGAGAGGCATTGAGAGGCATTCAAATGTGCATAATATATATATATATAATTCGCTGTATATAATTCACTCTACTACCCGTATTGAGCACTTTTATGTGGTTTTATCTACATCCAGTCAATTATATATATATATATATATATATATATATATATATATATATATATATATATATATATATATATATACATATACATATACATACATATATATATATATATATATATATATATATATATATATATATATATATATATATATATATATATATATATATATATATATATATATATATATATATATATATATATATATATATATATATATATATATATATGTTGAGGGTAGAAGAAAATCAAGTCGGGTTTTTCGTCTCTACAAGCCTGTTTCGTGAGTAAATCACTCGTCAGGAGATGTTGATCAACATCTCCTGACGAGTGATTTACTCACGAAACAGGCTTGTAGAGACGAAAAACCTGACTTGATTTTCTTCTACCCTCAACATATACTCCGCTCTGCGTGCAGACGTATCGAGCACTGTACTACGGACAAATCTTACCACTGACTTCCTATATATATATATATATATATATATGAACGCCAATTGTAATAAAAATAGCCGATATTTGTATATATATATATATATATATATATATATATATACACACACACACACACACACACACACACACACACACACACACACACACACACACACACACACACACACACACACAGATTTTTCTTGACTGGAAAATGCAAGATAAAACCACACAAAATATATAATTTCTACGTGACTGAATGGCAGCACTGTACAATCGACATTTGTAATAATTGCCGATATTTGTAATAAACTGACGACATTTGTAATAAATTCTGTGAATGCCAATTGTAATAAAAATAGCCGATATTTGTAATGAATTTCAGAAAAAGATGTGTAATAAACCTGCCGAAATTTGTAATAAAAAAAAGTTAAGGGAGTTCCTCTCTGACTTTCAAAGAAATGGAGTTACTCATTCTAAACTTCGAAGGGGTATAAAATACCATCATTACAGGTTTCCTAGAATTAATTTACAACAATTATGTCAGCCACTTGGCCCTTTGAGTATTTGTCAATCAATCAATCAACCAACCAATCAATCAATCAATCAATCAATCATGCAATCATGAAATCAATACAAGTCTACTTCTCTATCCATCTTCTTAATTAATTATCTACTAGTACCTACATTATATACCTAGTAGTACTCATGTACACTATGTCAGAAAACAAATTACATGCATTACATATATAATATGTCTTAACACAAAATAGCATGCATTATATGTCCCATAATTATAATATGTCACCTTTGTGCCATACTGGAAAGAAATTGGGTATTACATGTCTTAGAAATGATGCATTATGGACAAATTGATGGAGACACACTCGGAAGGAGTCCATTTAATGTCCTTCCAAAATTTTGAAACACGTGTTTAATATAAGTGTCAGATTAAAATGATCTATCTAGATAATTAAACTATGACTACTTTAGTCACATGACCACCAGTGACTTACATTTTATCAATGAAATAATAGCCAAGTATTTACAAAGGCGTTCAAGTTTGATTAGTTTCATCCAGTCATATACTAGGAATTTTAAATACAACAGAACTATCTTTCTATGATACCTGACAAAAATCCTTCCATACATATATGATTATATGTCATATGGCAATCTCCTTTGGTGTACATGTATGGTGGGGCATCAAGACATCCAGTAAAAGGCTCACAGAATTCTGTAGCTAGTTAAACTCCATGAATTTTTGAAAGAAGTTTTGTTATGCACATTTCAATATCAACTATCATTGTTACTTGAAGAAGAAAACAGGTTCCCCACAACTCCTTAAACACAATTAACCTTTTAAGCTTTCATACTTACTGGAATGAATTCTGTGCATCTTGTTAAAACTTTCCTGAACTTTGTAAGGCAATCCTGTTGTAAGCATGAGCTTTCATCTGTATATTGTCCCTTAGCATTTACACAAAGTGTAGCATTATCTTCTTTGATTTTTGCAGTACATGTAGTTGTGGCTGTTGATAATGTTGGTGGTTGCGATGGAGGAGCCACGAGAGGACCAGTCAGAGGTGATGAGACAGAAGGACCAGTCAGAGGTGATGAGACAGGGGGACCAGTCAGAGGTGATGAAATAGGGGGACTAGTTGGAGGTGCTCCTGTAGCAGTTACTACACAGTTAAAAACAAAATTTGAATGACATTATTCTATCTGTTGTTAATCATTATGCTGTTTTGTGTGTTGTCATTTCTTGGAAGAAGTAAAACACAGACTTATTACTGTCATTACCATGGTTACCAATAATTATGAATCAAATAGTCTACTGGTAACATGATTCATAACCTTAAAAAGATTTTTTATTGTATATTTAATTTATCTGTTACCATTACATACACAATTTGCAGACTAACAGTAACACTTTCAGAATCATAACCAAATTTCATCTCCAGTAGTTTGAGAGATGGCTCATTACTTACCATATATCAAACTATATGTAAAGATGTTTGTGTGTGTCTATATGCATACATGTCTGTGTGTGTCTATGCATACATGTCTTGAGTGTGTCAGTGTCTTAGCTGCAATAACTGTTTACAATGCTTTTTATTCTATTTCATATTTTATGTTGTTGTGACTCACCATTTTTACCTCTGTAAGGGTACGGGAGGTATTAAAAGGGGAATGTCTGTCTGTGTGTCCATCTGTCTGTGTGTCTGTCTGTCCGTATGTGTGTCTGTGTCATAATTTTTTTAATTTGGCTGGCTCAATTGTAATGAAATTTGGAATATATAATCTTTAGGGTAATGGCTAGACCTGATTAGGTTTTGAGCCAGATCTGTTAATGTTAAATTAGAGAAATTTGCATATTATTGAAATCAACTAATTAAGCAATATCTTAAGACTACATACTTCAATTTCAATATAATTTAGTATATTTGTTAAACATAACAACACACATTTGTCCTATAAAATTTGTTGATGGCCCTTACAGCGTTAATGAATAATTTGCATGATTATTTATTTTTGGTAATTAGGCTATATCTTAAGAATGCATACTTCAAATTCAACATAATTTATTACATTCGTTAACCATAAGAAAACACATATGTCCTATCAAGTTTGTTGATGTACCTTACAGTGTTAATGAATAATTTGCATAATTAATGATTTTCAGTAATTTGGCTATATCTTAAGAATACATACTTCAATTTCAATATAATTCAGTACACACTTTAACCATAACAATCGCATATGTCCTGTAAAGCTTGTTGATATACCTTTCAGTGTTGATGAATAATTTGCATAATTAATGATTCTTGGTAATTAGGATATATATTACAACTGCATACTTCAATTTCAATACAATTCAGTACATACATTAACCATAACAAATTGTGTATGTCCTATAAAGTTAGTTGATGTACTTTACAGTGTTAATGAATAATTTGCATAATTAATTATTTTCGGTAATTAGGCTATATCTTAAGACTGCATACTTCAATTTCAATATAATTTACTTCATACATTAAACATAACAAAGTTTATACGCCCTATAAAGTTTGTTGATGTACCATTACAGTGATAATAACTAATTTGCATGATTAATAATTTTTGGTAATTAGGATATATCATAAGAATGCATACTTGACATCTCCTGACGAGTGATTTACTCACGAAACAGGCTTGTAGAGACGAAAAACCCGACTTGATTTTCTTCTACCCTCAACATATGAATTTCAATATAATTTAGTACATACGTTAACCATAACAAAGCGGATATGTCCTATAAAATTTTTTATATAGCTTACAGTTTTAATGAAAAATTTGCATAATTAATGATTTAGGTAATTAGGTTGTATCTTAAAAATGCAAGCTTCAAATTTCGTATAATATGGTACATATATCAACCATAATAATATGCACCTGTCCTATGAAGTTTGTTCCTACTTTTACCTTTAATGAGTATTTTGAATAATGAACGATATTCAGTAATTAAGCAGTATCATGCACTCTTCAAATTCCGTATAATTTGGCACAAACATTAACTTAAGAAAGCACGCTTGTCCAAAACAAAGCCTGTTACCATAGTTTTTTTTAGTTTAATGAGTTATTTGCATAATTGGTAATTCCCTTACGGGAGGCATTCAGTTTAAATCTGGTTCATTTTACATTTTCTCTTATGGGGTTTGCAAACCAAACAAAGGTACAATTCTGCCAACGAGCATGGCCAATCTAAACTCCCTCGGCAAATTACTTCCATGGTTTTCTCATAAAAAAAGTCAATTCCCAAGCTTCAATACCAAAATTCACTATGTAAATACTCGAATCATTTCATTTGTTATGTTCAAAACGGCAACAAATACTCTGAACCACTACACAGGAGTCTTACTCGGCAGTCTATTACGATGTTATGCTAGTGCATGAAGCATGCGTAGTATAAGTCAACATGTCTGCAGATTTTGAAAATAGCGCCAATGGCATTGTAGCACAACTGCACATTTAAAAAAAAAATGTTTATCCACATGCTGATCGATGCGAGGTATAGGTCTTCACTTGCTGAATGTATTCAATTGCCTATCCAGCCATGTTGTTATCTTTGCAATACATGTGATCATGTGGCTGTTGCTATGGGCCTGGTCTGGTTGCTAGTAGGTATATTTGCATATTTTTTTAGAATGTTTATTCATATTTCTATTAATCCCTGTTGTTATTTTTACAATATACATAACCATTTGGCTGTTGCTGTGGGCATGGTCCTGTTGCTAGGCAAATTTACATACATTTTTGAAATGTTTATTCAGTTGTCTATTAATCCGTTATCTATGTGAAATACACCACTGTTTATCTGTTGCCATGGCGTGGTCATGGTTGCTAGGTACACTTGCATACATTTTTTGAATGTTGTTATTTGACCAAAATATACTGCCATTTGGTTGTTGCTAAGGGTGTGGTCATGGTTGCTACGAAGAAAATCTGCAGAATAACACTTCTAGAAACATCTCACCAAGTTTCAGTCTCATTGACCAAGTACTTTTTGAGATAAAAGTTTTTGAATGTATACACGTAATTTGCAGATCACTGATGATCTCATTATATGCTTATTATTTCTTCATTATCATATATACACTCCCAGATACACTCCCATTAAATTTCAGCCTAATCTGCTCAGTAGTTTTGGAATTAAAGACACATTTTTAGACCTAATTTTCATATCACTAATGGGATCATCATGTTGTAAACACTTCTTAATCTAAACACCCCTAAGAATGTTCCCACCAAAGTTCAGAATGATCTGTACAGTAGTTTCCGAGTTTAAGTTTTTTGACCAAAATCACATTTTTTCACCAAAATCACACACTGGTGGTAAGATCATTTTGATTTGAACAATTTCCCAACTAGACACCCAAGGTAATACACCCATAAAATATCACAAGATCTAGGAAAATGGAGAGGTATACCGTTATTCTTTCCCTGAGTTGACAGGTCATGAGCCACTCTTTTGTTTAGCTGGTTTCTCCTCGGTGATTTCTGAGTTTTACTTTCCGCATCATATGAAAACATCGGTGGATCATTCCATCCCCTGTCTGGATTACCTGGAACATGCAATTAACATGAATACATAGATGACATAAATTCATAAATGCGTGGCATAAATGACACGCAATCATAAGGGCCATTGGAGGATCCAATCTGTAAACAGTGTAATCACACACGAGTCGAGTTCATGAATCTTGACCGTAACTTTTAAGCCATGTAGACATCAGCAAGTCTTCACTTATATCAAGTCAGGATATGTGTTACAAGTAATAAGTAATAAGTTCCTTTTGATGTAGGAAGAAGGGAAAATAAACGTTTTTCATTTGATTTTATTTCTGCGAACTTACCTGGTTTGAGCGTCGCCATGTCATCTATAAATTTATCAGGTGACTAACAATCAGCTGACTAAAATAGACCAATGAATGAGCGCCAGATCCACATTGCGGTAACAGGAAATTTTGCCCGGTGGATCTAAACTCGAGCTATTCAGTTATTTTGTTTTCACCCCTTCGAGCATATTTGTGTTTACATAGAACTTTGACTAAAAAGAGTCATCGGACAACTTTTTATTACTCTTATAGTTAGCATTGATATTTTATTTTTGCGATATGAGCAAGCTTTATCAAAGGAAAAGTTACATTTCTTAAACATTTGTATCATCACACTGGTTATAATTTGATAATCCAGAGGGGTATAATATTGGAACAGCCAACCACCATTCATATCCGTGCCCGGTCATCGTCTGCGTGTGTTGTGTTCGTTCAGGCACTCGTGCGTTACGTTGTGATATTTAGCGTGGATTATCATTTCTGTTATTATGAACTGACGAACCTAAACAAGTTGAGAGTGACTAGCATAACTGTCATGTTTAGACTTTCATATTTTATACATTCAATGAAGTACATTCCCCAGTTCGAGTTCTTACATTTAGTTGTTGTCATCGTCGTTGCAACTTGGTGGAGTAGCTCTTTCGTTACAGCTGGTCAGTCGGCCGACAGACGATCCCAGATCCCATCAACGGCGCTGGTTGTTCCAGGTAAGATAGGAGTTTTGAATGTCATATGTGTCAGTCCAACAAAATAGCGGAAAGTGTACGGACGTAAGCAGTAAAGGTTAACAAGGAAATGGGTTGTACATGAGTGTATCCTGTTAATGCTACCCGAATGTTCGAAAACAATAGAAGTCTGGCGAATCACTGTTGTTATAATATTAATAATTATATTCCTGTCTTCCGGTGTTGTTGTATGCTTACCGCAACTGGGATATACTCCATACTTCGCACACTATCCCAACTAACCAAAATATGTGTGAGAAAACTTATGTATCACAACCTAAATAAGATGAAAGTGCCCAACAGATGCCACATATATTTTCCTCGACCAAAAATTTGTTCAACGATCAACCCCTCCCACTTGATATTTTGTTGTGTGTGATGGTTGTGTAGCTCACTATAAGGTATACAAGTTGTGAAAGTTGAATCCACTACACCCAATAACACCAGCCACCATATTCTTCATATAGGGAAATTTACACGATGTAATAATAATTTTATCAGTCAAAAACACGTTAACTTTTAGAAAAAAATTTGAAGACTATCAGAAACATCTGTATCTTCATACCATAACACAGTTGTAAACATGATTTAATAGTTCCTGTATTATTTTAAGGTTACTCTATTTTTTTAATGTACATTTTCATGTACAGTGTCAAATGATGTAAAATAATTGCAAATCAACTTAAAGAAATTAGTACAAAGTAGTGTAGAAATATATGTACTAGATACCATAATTATTGGCTGGATTCGGGAGCAACTAAAATACAGCCCTTAGTAATTGAATTCTGTTCAGTAGTTGATGTTATTGTTTCTGTGAACAGGTACATTTATACAGTTGAAAGTTTCTGTCTGTCATCTTGAATTTAGTTGAACTTTTACCTGTAGGTGATGTGTATTGATAATGTGGTTGTACACTGTACATACATGTAGCAATCCCTGACTTTTGTTTGCTGAACCTCTGTATCATAGTCTTTGTAGATCCACGGATGGACACTGAAATAAGGTCATTGTCTTGTATGACTGCATGCTTAATTAAGTAAGATGTGATGATACTGATGCAGGTGAAGGTCAAGAAAATAATAGAAACCCAAGGTATTGAAATTAATGCTGAATGATACTATTAAATTCAACATACAGAAAATTATGAATGCTTTCGACAGATATTTAAACAAAGATGTTATATCCATGTGCAGGATTGGCATTGTACATGTACATGTAAACCATAGACCCTCCACCCATGTGTAAACATTTCACCTAAATTATGTATATTATGAATGTAAATTTAAAACAAATTTTATGTGTGAAAAATACTTAGAATGCATATTGTTGTCTAATTGTAGAAATGCTTTATCTCATATTTGAGAATGTCAACGCATAACCTAGCTATTGAAAAGAGTAGAGAACTAGGTATACCACCTGAGCAAAGAATTTGTCCATTTGGGTGCAGATACATGTATGTATAGGATGAGTACGACATGTATTTTATACTAGTATACCCTAAATATCAACAGGTCAGAACTAAGTTTGTTCCTAAATTTTATTTCTCACCTGCATATGATCTGAAATGTATTTTGTTAATGCAGTCAACAAACACCTTCACTCTTCAAAAACAAAACATTGTAAAATTTACATTCTTTGGCATGAAAATACATGTATGTAAACAGCTTTTTGAAGAAAATCTCTCTACATAAGATGATTTTTCTATTTACTCTATGTTGAACATACTTTTGTAACCATGAATCATTATTAACATTACATTATAATGATACTATCGAATTCTTTGGTATATCAAATTATTTGGTATATATTTTGAATTTATGAACTAAACTGAAGGCAACTTACAAAGGAGATTAATTTATGCCATATGGCTTTAACATGTATACATTTTTATATACATGTACATGTACTGTAGCAATGAATTTATGTAATGACAGTCTGAATAGCACATACATTTGTACATGAACTGTAGCAGTGAATTTGTACATTTGTACATGTACTATAGCAATGAATTTATGTAATGACAGTCTGAATAGTACATGTACAGTCAGTTTGTTTAGGATTGAAAATTGTCAGACCAGGTTAATATTTGATGGATGACCATTCATTCATTCATTATGATTTCTTTAGAATGATAAAACTGCTGAATGAAACTTTTAATCTAGCTGTGTAAAAAAATAGTAATATTTTGTAATAACCCCCCCCCCCCCCCCCCCCCGAAAATCTGTTGTATTCTTTCTATTGTGAAATAAGCAAGTTAATAGTTTCATTTTATACACGAAGGAAATCTCTTTATTAAACCTGTCCTCAGGGTTAATTATTCAGTAAGTAAATGCTGTCACCTAACAAATACCTACATTTTTTGTAGTTTGTTTATTGGTCGTATTCTTTTCATGATGTTTATGACAAGTCATACTGCTTCTCTGATCAGGATATTTTCAATAAACAGACTTGCCAGAATCATTTCACAAATATTCTGAAGTCATCATATCTGTGTATCAATCTTAAAATCATCATACCCAGTGTACATATGTATGGCACTTAATTCATGCCAACAGTTGAACTCGTCAAATGACAAGTCAGGACCATCAATTAACATGTCAGAACCATCAATTGATAAGTCAGGACTGCCAATTGATAAGTCAAGACCGTCAAATGACAAGTCAGGACCGTCAAATGACAAGTCAGGACCGTCAAATGACAAGTCAGGACCGTCAAATGACAAGTCAGGACCGTCAATTGATTAGTTGGGACCGTCAATTGACAAGTCAGGACTGTCAGTTGACAAGTCAGGACTATCAAATGACAAGCCAGGGTCGTCAAATGATAAGTCAGGACCGTCAGTTGACATAGTCAGGACCGTCAAATGACAAGTCAGAACTGCCAATTGACAAGTCAGGACCGTTAATTGACAAAGTCAGGACCATCAATTGACAAGTCAGGACCCTCAGTTGACAAGTCAGAACTGCCAATTGACAAGTCAGGACCGTCAAATGATTAGTCAGGACCGTCAATTGACAAGTCAGGACTATCAAATGACAAGTCAACCATCCTAATGGGTGCTAAGAACTTCAACTATGGACACCAGTTTGGTAGTAGTACAGATTGATTCATCTTCAAGAGTCTGACTATCAATCGTGCATTTCCATTCATTAATTGAGGACATTGACTAATCATTTGACGGTCCTGACTTATCATTTAATGGTCCTGACTTGTCATTTGATGGTCCTGTTTAATCAGTTGAGAAATTCGACTTTTGGCGTGAATTAAGCGTCATATCCAATGTATCAATTTTGAAGTCATGATACCCAATCTTGACATCATCATACCAATGTAACATAATTTTGAATCAAATACTTGAACACAGTCACTCTTTTGTAAGACACTAGAAAAATTATAGCATGTGGCAATTATACCATTGTGGTGAATGTACTTTACCTGTGCATCAGAGATATGACATTGAATGTGATAACTGATATCAAACATTCTTGAATAGCACACTGTAATGCAATGATAAAAATGGAAGCCATTTTATTGACATTGGGTGTAAAATTCACTTTAAAGTAGTGAAATTTCTTTCAATGTTATAAAACTTATTGGTACGTACTTATTATGTACAGTACAGTATCTATATACATGTACAGGGTCTGTGAAATTGAATACATAACTTATGATGATCTTGATATCCACAGTTACCTCAAGGTATAATTACAACCCCCTTTCAGTATGGTCTTGGGTGTCCCTGCTGCAGCCACCAAAATTAACTAAATTAGTTAACAGGCTGAGGGTACAATGTACATGTATGTGTACTTCTTTAGAAGTCCATTTTGTGTATGAAGTACAAAGAATTGTATTATTTGAGTTGGATAGCCAAGTGTTTGATGTACATTTTGTATAACACCTGAAAACAGTTCTCTGGTACCTTTCTTCTCTCACATTACATGTAATATATTACAATGAAAATGACGGGTACATCTACATTTGTACATTGTACTTGTGTCTGCAACACATTCTACAGTTGCACAAATTGGAAACAATTGACAAATTTGTGCCAAGGTATACATGTACCAGCTAAATGATAAAAAATGGCAGTTTTACCATTTGAAACATCAACAATGTCCCCATATGTATTAATATGAGCAAGGAGGATTATTTTTAGGATTGCAATTTAATGAACTAAAATCTAAAATAACATACAATTACAGTTAATGCTTTCCTTTCATTAATTGCATGTACGTCATTTTCAGTTATTTTATTGGGAAAATATTGAATTTTATTGTGCTCATAATGAAACACAGTCAGCCCTCACATTTATTCAACATTTCAGTTTTTATATTGATAATAATTTCATTTTCTAACAAAGGCTACATGTACAATGTATATGTACGTATACATAATTCAGTTTTAGAGCATGTCACTGAGACTTGTCAGATAAGAATACAGGGTAACCTGGGTTTGAAAACATTAAGCAGGATAGCAAAAGTACATTGTAAAGAATGGCACCACTGCCATTTTTAAATTAAAAAAAGGAAAAAAGAAATGAAGAGAAGAGTTCCCTCCAAGATGATACTAGTATAACTTTGAATACATGAGAATGTCAGTGATTTGTTTGTTTGTGCTTAATTTTCAATGAAAAGTTAGCCACAGTTACCGTCAATTTTGCAAATACATGTAGTAGTATATATATGACAAAGCATGTACAGTATACACAATACTTGTACATATTTGAAATGGAATATTGACCAAAAGCTTTTCATGACAGGTCAATAATTTGGTCAAGTTGCTAGGGTTGGGGATATACATGTACATGTATTGTTGGAGAGTGAGTGGTTATAACGGATGTGATGTTTACAAATTACTTATTACTTTGTGTTTTATGTACTTTTTAAAGATATTTTTATGGCTCCATGAAAAACAGCCACTACTTTGTAGAAAGCTGATTGGATTCCAATAAAGAATAAGAATAAATAAGAATAAGAACTTCAACTAATGTACCTACATGTATCGATAAAGTGGCGATGTTATCTCCGATTATCAGTTCCATGTTCAATTTTACCCTGAAAACATGTTTAGTTTGTAGTTTGACATTGTAAACTGATACATCATATGACTACGATGAATGTATGAATTTTCCAATATGGCAGCCATGACGTCACAAACCATCGCAAGTTTTTGAAGTCCTCAATAGGGAAGTATAGTAAGTCTCGTGTATCACAAAATTTCGGACTAACACGATGTCTGCAGGTAGCTGTACACAAACTTTTCATGTTTCGAAAGTCTAATTTATCTGTGGACATTTAGATTGAAATAATTTCAGTTTACCTAAGAATAATAATCAAAAACACTGCTTTAATAGACTTAGAGTTTCTTATAGGTGCTAATATTTTGAAGTAATAAATTGGCCTTCAACTTTCCTTTGGCCACATGTACATGTACTACTTGTTTGATATTATGATGTACATGTACTTTGATTTTATCATTAAGTTACTCAGGAATATAATTATTTTGTTGTGCACATTTATGCTAATGAGGCAATATCCTATCAACAAATCCTGGGGAGAACACTGAGTTCTGGTTGTAATTTCAAACGACCCACTTTACAAACATCGTCATATTTGATCGGGATGTCCACTAGGTCATCGGACATAAGGCGGAATAATGAAATTATGGTTGAACATGTGATTTCGTGATTTTTGTAGCCACGGCGAGGTAAAATTACTAAATAGTCGATTTTATTGCTAATATTTCACCACATGGTGCGTCAATTCTTTAGTTACCAGCATTTCTGGTAAGCCCAGGTTTTACAGCTGGCTCTTTGCAGTACGGAGAAGAAAGGGACAACTTACTCCATATGCAAGCAGGACTACACAAGCTATAACTCAAATGGTCAATTGCCCAGAGTGGAGTACAGATACATGTACAGTTGTATACACATTAAACTCAAATGGTCTACACGTAGCTAATGCCTCCAACAAATATAGGTCACTCCTAGCATGTACTGTTGTACAGGTCTTGTCATAACAAATACTTTGAACTTTCCTGACAATGATTAATTTGTATTATTTTGATTGATCCCTATGTGGTCAGAATTTTGAAAACAATATGGCTACAAATATATTTTAATATATAAATGTACTGATTTACATAAATTTACATACATGTATGTGTTAGTCTCTTGTATTTGATAAATCAGAAATTCACTGATTCAGTACATGTACATTGTACACTGTAGGATTTGACACAGCTTTAAATTTATAATATATATGTATTTGATAATCCACATCTACATTGTAGCATTCACTAAGTTAATAATTTTGACATCTTATTCATAGAATCTTACTCCTGTTATCATAGAGGGACTATTGTAGAATATGGTTTCTCATGTTTAGAACTATCAACATGGCTGTATGACAGACAGTACATGTAATTGCCAAAGTTATTCTGTGGTTGGTTGTTTGACCACACACCCTCAAAATGTTTTTTTGTGTATTACTATACATATACACATGTAACATGTACACACATTTGTTGTATATTAGATACCCTTATTTTAATTCACTAGCCATAACACTTTACATGACATTATAATATAAATAATAAAAATAGTGGTGTCAGTTTAAAACATTACGTCATGAATTTTCTCATTGTATGTGTCCTCTCAAAAATTATCATCAACAGAGAAAATACTGTTGTCTTTTCATTTTGATCCTGAAAGTTGACTCATTGCTGCTCATCAGGGAACCCAGAGAGTGAAGTATCATTTATGATGTTGACTATACTAGAATCCAGTTCAGTACATGTACTTGTTATATGATACATGTTTTAGTATTATTTATACATAACTAGACTAGTATAGCCAGTCTACAGACTTTTCATTCACAACATTCTCCTACAAATGTTATGTATGTGTTCTTTGTGTACATGTATGTGTCAAAGCCTGTAGACAGACAACACAAACTGAGAAAGAAAAATTGGATTATTTATCCCATTGACAGTGTAGGGTAGAAACCACCACTACATGTACCAGCCTTGAAGTTAAAAAAGCATTGGAAAATAATGAATGCACCATTCTTGGTTTGTATAAAAGAACCAGAAATGATGACAACAATAAAACTTAAGCAAATATGTGATTGCAGAACTATCCAAAATATTATGGTTGTACTGAAGTTCAAAGGTGAAATGACTATGTTAAATTATATTTTGGTTTTGTATTGATAGATAAAAGACATGACAGGTAATTTGCATAAACTTTAGGTATAAAATACAGTCATGTACACAACTGTTTTAGTCCATTGACTGATTATTACACAGTACAGAGATAGACAGTGGGTGAACACACACAAACACTGAAACAGGGAATTACTGAAATAATTAGTATACTCTTGTAACAAAATGGTTTGTTAGACCTTTCACACCACAGGTACTCGAATCAATGTGTAGAAAAAAATAGTCTTATTTACATACATTTTTTTTTTTTTAAATCATACACATTGATTCGAGTGCCTGTGTTTCACACTGTGTGTATTTGCTGAGGTTACAGAACCTTGATATAAATGTAAGGAGAATTCTGGGAAAACTTGAATACCTGTAGATTGTCACTTCCATTCTGTAATTTTGATCAGATACAAATATACCCCACTAAAATATCTGGGGAACTCTGGTAGTTTTACCTTCTTACCACCAACAGCAAAAATACTTTTAAATAATATGTATCTGTCACAAACATTACATACATGTATGATTTGATAATAACATTTTTATTACTACAGTGCAGGAAGTGGAAAAGACCAGAACAATATCAAAATCAAGTGCACCTTTCAGCAAGCATATCCAACATTGGCATGAAACACAGGTTTATGTTTTATGATTAAAGTTTCAAATTTAATTTGTATTTGACCATATGTTATGGTTTCATCAAATTCTTGACCTTTGACCCAAAGCTATATAATATCCTATAAACTAAATAAATACTATACTGATCATCAATATTTAGTGTAACTTTTTAGATCATATTTCAAGCACTGTATTGTTCATGAGTTGTCATCAATGATAGATTATTAACATGTTCTGTACACTACATGTACATGTTTTTGTACAAATGAATATTTCAATGTTATACAGAAATACTTATTCAAGTTATTGACAAGAAAATCTTTTTTTTTACACTCAATATTGTGTGAAAAAAAAAGTATTTTAAAATCTGTACATTTCTGGCATGTCTTTACATGAAGTTTACCATAGTTCCTGTATTGACACGCTTTTCATTTTTATAACCAAATGATTCATATTTGTGACATTTCATAACAGTTTGCTCAATACAATGAAACAGTTACATGTACATGTGTGTACACTGCATATGTAGCCCGTCAACACAAATTATGTTAAATTCACACACATACATTTAATAATTGTAATGACTCAGTATGAATACAAAAATGTAGTTTCTTTAACCAAGTATCAGGGATAGGGAGGGGAAGAATCAGGTGAAACCATAATATTGGGGAAGGAGGAACTATAGAACATTTCTAGGGAAGTCTGGTAGACTTTACCCATTGTATTTTGTAATATAATTTACATTTGTAATCCTTACAGCAGTGCCTGTACATGTACATGTAGTGGTGTTTCTTGTATCCATTCTTTATAGATATTTAGGTGTGAGAAATCACTGTGTCCATGTATCTAAACAATCTATACAATAACAACTTGACAGAAATGTTTGGAGCGCTAGGTTTTATTTATCTTGACAGTAGAAATACATGTAAATGTATACTGTTAGTGTTTAAAATAGTAAATCAAGGAAATGCAAATACTGGTAATTGAAGAGTTCTCCATAAATTGCACCATAATAGGGGGATGGAAGCATTCGTTATTTCATATAGATTGCCTATACAATGTACATGTACATGTCAGGTACATTAATGTACACAGTTCAAGATGTCTACTGTATTTTGTGAGTAAGGTGTAGTGTAGATATCTTTAGTCCATACTTTAGTCAATGCCCATTGTAATTGCACCATTACCAGTATGTCATATCAGAAGCAGTTGTTCACTACATTTACAAAGATTTATGACCAAACAACACAATGTCATTACTATAGTATAAAGGTAAAATTGGAATGAGAAATGGTGGAAATAATATGCGTACAGCTGTTCTTGCTGTCAAATGGCTGAACTTATTCTGATCCAGGATTTGGACTTTCATTTGAAGAAATTTGCCTACTTTTAGTCCTGTCGACAGTCTCTTCAGAAGAGTTGATTAAAGAGTTCCTTTGTATTGTGGCATGGGAAGGAAAATATTGATGGCACAATACTGACCGTTCAATAACTAATCAAGGAAATTAATAATAGTTAATCTGACTTGTCACTACCATTGAGATAGTTTATCAAATTGATAATGACATACATGTAGTAAGTACCCAAAGGATATATGAATGGATGCATTTAATAAGAAAACAACCTTTCAAACAAAATCTAGTTTACATCTAAATGTCATTTCATCAAGGAGTCAACAATATCAAAAGTTGTTTTCTTCAAGTTCTTATCCATGTCAGAGCTTCATTGTATAGTACATTTGTATTAGATATCCAGTCATTAGCATACAGCATTTTTGTTAGGGGTTGTAATTCAGGTAAAATCTGTCTATTAGTATAGGTACAGGTACATTTTTTGTACTTACATGTAATTCTGCAAGTATTTTTATACAGGCCTTCCCATAGAAAATTATGGTACAATGTGCAATTGTACTGCTCTCCTGTTTTTCATAGCCCTTGAAAAAGATTCTGTGTACAGTCGGGATTCAAATAAAACAGAAGTTTTAACCAGGCTTGGACTTGTAGAAGTATTTTACCGGGCTTCACATAGAAAATTTAATGGTACAGTGTACAGTTATATGTGAAACTATGGCAGTTTTACACCCCCCCCCCCCTCATTACATAGGTTCCCCAGTCTTAGTAAACATCATCATAATTACCTTGTAGCCTCAGGTTAGGTATTGAATTTATGCATTGTCTTGCACACCTGATTTACAAAATGTACACTGTACTGTATATGTAAAACTGATAGAATGAAAGGTGAGGCTCTACATGTACATGTACAGTATGTTGTTGATAGTCAAACTACATTTCACCATACATGTACATGTATTGTAATTTCAGAATCTGAATAGGAAGTGTGTGGTCTAGATTCATGTAACTGATCAGTTTTGAGATCGTTTCAACAAGTATCCAGTCAAAGCAGCGTTCTCCCTACACAGAATAATATAAAGTTATAGTAAATTTGCATAACAACAGAATCTATTGTCATGTAGATCAATGTATAGTATTCAAGAAATCATACATGTACGTGTACATGTATGTATGATGTAGGGTGGAACCCACTACACTATGCCGACCTACATTGTACATTATATGCAATGTACATGTATCTATACATTGTACATTGTACATGTATATTTTTTGCCTTCTTGTATACATTTTAAAAAATTGTGACAAAAGAAATATGTCACACAATGTAGATACATGAATGAATGGATCAATGACTCTCTTCAGCATTGTCAATAAATGGGTACCATATGATACATGTATGTAGTAATAACCTTGTCATGTGTCCAATATTAATAGCTGAATCCTGTACAAAAACTCTGTCCTTGCATTTACATATTTCTGTATCCTCATAAGCATCTACATGTACATGTACAATGTATTAGGATTGTGTCATTCAAGGTATTCATTCTTTGATCATACCTACATCTCTGTGAAATACCAGAAGCAAAATCATATTTTTATTTGGAATATGAAGCTAACACTTTCAGGGCTCGAAATTCGCGGTAGTCCCGCGTCCACAGACTACCAATGTTTGTCTCTGGGCTACCAAATTATGTGAGTGGTAGCCCAATTGGGCTACTAAGTTTTTAATGAAACTGTGACAGCCTGACTCCGACACCTTCCTGGGCCGGGGGCCTCCGAGGTCGCAGTCCTGTGGGACGTGTTCTCGCCAAAATTAGCGTCAAAAATCAGTGCGTCTTTTCCAAATTTGCATCCACACTACATGTATATCAAATGTACACGAAATACATGTACACTGTAGACGTCATTCTTCCGTACATCGTATACACAGCTTGTACTTCCAAAATGTCACAACAAAACATTTATATGCAACAATATTCTGTATAGCGATTTAATGTTATCTTTCTGTACTTTCAATTTTCCATGGTAATCACTCACTGGAAATATGCTCTCTGGCCCGGAGTCGGGGTACAGTACACTCTCGGTACAGCACTGCAGTAACTAAATTCCATCACATGAATGACAGCTTTAACTTTCAACTTGACAGAGACACAGTTGTAATGGTGTTTGATAAGATTTTATGCTGCTGATGAGAACTGTTAACTTGGTATACACCTACAGATTCGTTTATTCTTGAACGATGCCTAAAACATTCCGTGTGTAAACCACGCTCACGCAACCCCGGAGAGCATGCAGTGGTGAATGGTAAATTCACGTAATGCATTCGATCTAGTAGTAGTAGCAAAGCTCAAAAGAAAGTTGAAGTTTTAGTGAGAATGAAATGGTGACATGATGATTTGAATTTATCTGAGTGATGTTTACAGCATGGACCGTATGCCGATGTGGTCTTGGACTCTGTTTGTCTTCGCCCATGAATGGAAGGGGCTTTGCCGTAATGGCCATCATGTATTGATACAAATCCTATATAGTTACATATATACACAAATACCATTAATTTAGGAATGCATGCATATGGGCTACCAGTCACTGCTCTCGGGCTACCAAATTTAAATGATGGTAGCCCACCTGGGCTACCAAGAAAAAAAATGAATTTCGAGCCCTGACTTTTGACCTTCTCTTGAATGATAGAGAGAAAAAAAGTGACAACATTTTATTTAATCATTTATTCACAAAGGTCAATATTTACTTTTTTTTGTACAGATCACTGATTCAGAATGACTTCAGTGACTCCAAGTCAGATCTGCTTGGCATCTGTCTATTTGCATTAACGTTACAGAAATTGTAGTGTAGGTTTCCAATTAAACATTGGAATGAAGAAAGCACAAACAAATCCCAAACAGCCCCAAATCAAAACGAACAGTACAGTTATTGCAGCTATTAAACTTACTTGCATGTTACTGAGCTGCTAACTTTGTCGTAAGTGAAATGTTCACCAACCAATTTTAGCCATGAAGATAGAAATTGACCCTTACCAGCACTAAGGCATTTTCTTTTCATACTTCTACTAATTTCACTTAAATTTATGTGCGCAGCAGCCATGTCAACTTCCGTATCATGCGACATGGTATACGTACAAATGAAGCGTTATGTATAAAGTATAATGATGTATGTTGTACATATGTCAGGTCATGCTTGGCATACATGTACAAGCTGCGTAGGTGTCTAGACGTAGACAGTGCATCACCAAAATGTTTACAAACATACATGTAAGTTTCACTCGCATCAAACTCAAAACAGAAGTAAAATCAGTCACACCATCTTGCATTGATTATGTTTCATTCTTGATGCTTGGATATACATACATGTAAGGTTGCGCAAAACCTGAAATTTAACTGTGAGAGCAGATGGAGACCTTTCGCAAGTAGTGTGCAAATAAGCCTTAGTGGGAAGACTGGTCTGTATTATTATATAACAATTTTGTCATCGTTTGATTTAAAGTTATTAGTAGTGTATAGAATAACTACAATGTACTTATCCAAAACGGAACTTGAGCACCACAAATTTCGTCGGTTGGGTGGCCCAGCAATTCGACTTCATATTTCCTTACTCGCATCAAGAATATATTCACAATTTCACCATTCATTTCTTTCTTGAGGTTTCAATTGTGATAGAGAGTTCTTCTCGGGTTTCTTTTGTACCTTTTCTCTGTCTTCTTTGCCTCCCACCGATATACATTTTGTAGCTGAGGACCGTACATTGTAATTGCTGATTTCCATCCTAGCGTCCATAGACCTCCATGTAATAAAGTTTACTTCCAGCCCACCACAAGAGCCTCCAGCTTTGCTTTCTAGTCAAAATGTCAGTGACCATAGAATATGACAAATTTACTTTTATCGTGTTTTTATTGAAAAGTATGATTAACATTGCGATAGTTATATCATCAATGGAGTTAAAACAATTTTACTAAAGTACAAACCCTTTGGTGTGTATAAATTCAGTATTCCTTTAAATTAATGGTACAATGACCGTGTGACTGCACCCAGATACAAATGTACCTGTACACGTAGGGGGTACTTTTGCAGGTTGCTCACCTTGAAAGAACATCATGCACTTCCTCTAGTAGGGAACATTTAAGCTGTGAATATACCCTTCAATTATGTTGGAATAGTATGGTGGCAGTCAAACAAATATGGTTCAGTAGTAACTGTACATGTAACTGTACACCACCACCACAGCCAACTAGCTGATAAACTGTCTGTCAGGGACCTGACTAAAACTTAAAGGAAGTACAAGTTACATTTGTACATGTAGGAGTGAAAGACATAGATCTACCCCTCAGCCAAATACATTACTCACTACATGATGTCCATAGTACATACTAACAATCAAAATTGGTAGTCATAGAAGATCTTAGAATTATTGAAGTATATGGATTTCCATCTCATACAAAATGTACATGGCATTCCGTTGTGTTGGTGATGTACATACATGATGTGCAAATCAATTTCAGCATGCCTTTATTTTCACCATATTTCAAAAATAAAGGTTTCAAATCAACAACACAATCTTGTACCATATGGAGCAAGGTAATACATCATATAGGGGACATTATGCTACCATTAAAAGACATTTTGAATAATGAAAACAAATAATGTTTTATTTAGCCTTTAATAGTCTACATGTGTGTATATTGTTGCTAGGCTTTCTGATGTTATACACTTCCCTCCAATTCTGTCTTGTTCTCTTAGACTGATGTATTGTATTTCAAACATCCACAGTGACACACTTTTCATCCAATATTGTGTTTGTTATTTTAGAGTGAATAATATTTGCAATGAGAATAGAAACACAAATGAAAAGACAGGGCAGAAGAAGGCATGAATAAATAATCTTTCTTGATATTCATCAATAATTCATATGTATTTCCCCACCCCCACCCTCCTCCTGTAAAGTAGATTGTAATTATGTTTTCATAACTAATCTTATACCTCTGGAAAAAATAACTATGAGATTTTAAACATGCTATAGTTTTATGTACATGCACTGTGTATATCAAAACAAGAGAATAGTCTATTGCTTGTTGCAACATAAAAATTGACTGTGATACATGTATGATATGGCAATGTTACGACAGGAGAACAATATGTACATGGAAATAAATAATAAAACCATCAAACAATTTTGTCGAAAATTAATGAAACATAACATGTTATGAATATAATTAGCACAGCTGAGCTGATAAGGTTCAGTAGTGCTATAGGCAGGTATGTGTGTGTGTGTATGTAAGTTTGGTACCTGGGAGACATGTGCAGGTTGACAGGTTCAGTACTACAATTGTACATTTTTTTGTGTACATGTAACTTTGTTGGTTTGTGCATAGGAGACATGTACATGTAACTTAGTTATTATACAATGTAGGTCAGGCTATTAAAGTAAGAATGTATACAGGAGTCATTTATTCACTCACTCACTCACTCACTCACTCACTCACTCACTCACTCACTCACTCACTCACTCTCAATATTTTTGGGCATCAGGTTCACTCAGTCTCAATCTTTTTGAGGTGCTTGTATTTGAGATGTTTACACTCAGCTGTGACAGGTTCAGTAACAACCTGTTTTGGTAAG
Organism: Glandiceps talaboti; assembly: GCF_964340395.1. NCBI lineage: Eukaryota > Metazoa > Hemichordata > Enteropneusta > Spengelidae > Glandiceps > Glandiceps talaboti. The sequence goes on along the minus strand of NC_135556.1, from coordinate 2,457,827 downwards.
ATACATTTGAGACATGTATCACATTAGACTACATTTTGTAATTTTTCATTTTCAGTGTCAGCATTTTTGAGTTATAACATTTGAGACTACAGATTAGGCCTGTCAGATCTTGTTCATTTTGTACACAGTTTGTTCCAATGATAATGAGACAGCATCAGTTTGAGAACACTAACAACCTTGGTTAGGTATATTTCAAATGTTTGAGCCATCTTTTTAGATCAACTCGGTAACATTGCGATAAGCATGACTTTTCTCACAGTATCACTGGCAAAACATCAGAGTGTGGCTGCTGCTTTAACTTACATGTGATCTTACTTCCCTGACAATTTTGACAGCATGATCATGATTAATACTATGTACATGTATATTTGTTTGTACTTTCAGAATCTGATGTTAAATTATTGCAGCTTATTAATTTACATGTAAAATAAAACCTCCCTTTGGATTTGAACTGATTCGATAGTGAAATCTTCTACAAGTAGAATGTAGAAGTATTACTATTATTATAATTCATATATTAATCCTCAAAGGATACATACATATATGTACATGTAGTGTACAGCTCACAAAACAATAAATAAAAACAATTTACAGAAAAGACCCTGAAAACGGCAAGCTACACAAATATACATGTAGCATCAATTTAACAATCTGACAGCTGACAGGACAAAACTCTTTCTGTATGGCATCAATACATGCATACATGTACATGTATAGTGTTTGTATTTGCATTGCAATGCAATACTGAAAGCAATAACAGAAAAACAAAAGAGAAATATGAAATTTGTAGGTAAAAATAAAACCAAAAGTGACCTCAGAGCATGATATTATCCAAATAAAGTAGGATTTGCTATGAGTTAATACTGGCAATTAAACTTTGTAGTGGTTATCCATGTGGATTCATTGTGCAGTGATAGAAAACTAGAGAAGAGATATGTCAAAGTTTGTAGAAAAATATAAATGTATCAGCAAAAGGGAGTTTATTGGATGTTTTATACAGTGGGATAAGCTGTACATTTACATTTACATGTAGTACTGGCAGAAAAAAACCACTGTGTGATAAATCTCATGTGATCAGATGATGAAAACTGAAGTAGACAGAATTCAGGTCCTTTAAAGAGTGAAAGGAAACAGTTTATATTGTGTGGATAACTGTTGTTATCTTAGACAGCGTGAATAATTGACATGATGTGCATGAACTAACCTATTCATATGTATCATCTCCTTGTATTGTTGTCATACTTCTGTTGTGTCTAGAACTTCTGACAACACTATTGTTTACATGACAATTCATTGGATACAAATTTCCAATTGATCCTCCTCCTATTTCATAGTTTAGTGAACAACAACACTATTGTTTTCCAAATGTTGTAATCCCACCAACAAAAACAGAACAATACATGTACATGTACAAATGTATGTCTGTCAAATGTTTCTCATAGTACACTGTACATTTTGTACCGGGTATACTTTTAAAAATAGCCTGAAGCAGTGTGTCCTCAACAAATTGTGGTGGTCAAAAGAAATGAAAAAAATGTATAAATTTCTGGAGTCACCACATTTTAAAAGATAGGGGAACATCAACTTGTTGAGTGTCACAAGAAATAGCTGTGTCAATGGCACATCAAATTAATTGAATTGCTTAGAGGACACACTGGTAAGAAGATACATTGTAGCATTATTTATAGACAGTGAATGGGTAGACTGTTAATAACACTTTAACACTACTGTACATGTACATGTACCATTACCTTATTACGTAGTTCTCTCTGCATGCCAAGGTTTAAATTGATTCTCTTTGGGTATTGTTTAACTTTTCTACAGAGGAAACTGTACATTTTACCTGCTATCATTGTATGTTATGACTTGGTTCACAAACCTTCAGAGAGTCACTGAAGCCTATCATTACTCAGACAATGCCTCAATATTTGTCACTAAAACTCTTTTAGCTTGCACAGAACATGTATGTATTGTACTTTGAGAAGGTCATGACAGAGAATGTAGAATGTAGTTAATAGGATTGACTTGCACAGTGGTGGAGTGATATATTGGGAATAATGTACTCGGCTCTTGACATGAAGTGAAAAACTACTTACAATTGTCTTGGTATTTGGTAGGGATATTGATGCATGTATGATCTGATCTTTGACATACAAATTAAGTACACATGTATAAATACATGTGTAGAGTTATTTTTGGTCAAAAAAACTACTTTGCTGATTCATTTATAATTTTGTTCAATAATGTTCTTAGGCTAGGGATGTCTCAGTAACAGCTAGAACAAGTCTTGATCACCTTATCTTTAAGGTACAAATGACATGTATGTTTAAAATATGCAATTTGATATAAAAAAAACTTCAGGAAAGACTCAGAAAATCTACAAATGTAAGTTATTGTACTGTATCTGGCAAATGCCAATGTACAGTAGGTTTGGTAAGTGGGGGTGATGTTCCTTGTCATGGCTAAATGATAAATTATTCATGGCGAGATGATCTGATCAGTGTCATCATTTGCAATTTAGAGTGCCAACTGGGGTACAATGTACAAAATGTACATGTAATTCAATATTGTTTAGTAATAAATGAATCATTTAAGAAAGACCAACGTGAAATTCCCCTCACCAAAATAAATGACACAGTCGTCGAGAGAATCACTGTTCAGAAACTTCTCGGGGTAATGATAAATAATACTCTTTCATGGTCAGATCATGTTGATTATATACAGTAAAGCATCTAAACGGTTGTATTTTCTTACTCTACTCAAGAGATCAGGATTGAGTACTAAGCACTTATTGCTGTACTATACCTCAATTATACGACCAGTTGTAGAATACGCATGTCCACTGTGGCATAATGCACTTACAAGTGATCAAGCACAACAAATTGAGATGGTACAAAAAAGAGCATTCCGGATCATTTTTCCTCAGACATATCCGGAATGTGTCCCTACCAATATCAAAACTCTAACACAGAGGAGAGATACAATATGCCAATCATTTTTTGGGAAAATATGTATTAGTAATGACAAATTAAATTACTTGATCAATCCAACCTCAACAAGGAAGACCCGTCACTCAAAAAAATATAGTATTCCTAGATGTAGAACCGAACGATTCAAAAACAGTTTCATACCATACGCTTTGTACAATTACCAATGATGGCTTGACAGAATGTTTTGAGCTTGTATAGACCTTTTTAAGAGTAATCAGTATTTTTTTATGTCTTACCTTTCTTTAGCTTTTTAACATTTCATTAGGAATCATTCTTAAACATTTTAGCCTTGCTGTCTGTACTCTTTTAGTCTGTGTTTTCCTGTGTATTTGCGATTTTAAATTGTATGATTTCAACCACCACTTTGTGTTTGGTTGCAAAATAAAGATGATAATAATAAATTGTAAAAATATATAACTGCATCTTTATCTCTCATCTTCACATGATCACCTGTACACTCACAATCACATTCAGGCCACAGTGATTGGTTGTCAGGGTAATTATAGTAGACAAGTGAATAAGGAATGGAAAAAAGGAAAACATACTGGAGATGAAAACTTGTAGTAATATCACAACATTCACATCAACAGGTGGTTGTGTTTATGACTCACTTTCAGGTCATGGCTTATACAATGTACCTCACATTGTACATGTAACTTGTTGCCTTAATCTCATGGAACAAATATACTTGATGCAATTGTCATGTAGATGTTTGATAGATAAAAAGTAAACAAACAAAAAATACAGATGATGTAGACAAGAACTTCTGATCTGAAGTGTTGAAATTGGAATCTTCATAGCAACAGTTGGTCCAATGTCAGATGCTCACTTCAAGTGTACTGAGAGTGACGTTATAAGAATGTAAGAATCAAGGTTGGTTGTGGTTAATTCACTGAGTGTACTTTTCTGTTATCATCACTTCCAATTTGGAAATTTTTTTGGGGGGGGAAAAAAAGATGCTGAATAATAAAGTTGCTTGAAAAAAAAAATTTCGGATATAAGTGGGTGATGGAAAAAAAAAAGATGGACCATTTTGCCACTAGGAAAGAAATTCTTGACAGGGTCATGACACACAAGTTCGAGTGTACTGTTCAACCTGCTACATTGTAGTACCTCTCCAACCAGGACACTTGTCAAATCATGACAAACTTTTCAAACACATGTCAGGCACCGGTCAGTTTCTTCTCTTTGGCCTGTGGTGCATATATATACAATGTATGTTCTTGTCTTTGTTTCTTTCATAAATTTTTTAATATTACTTCATGTAAGAGTTCAAACATAACTATACATAAAATTGTACATATATTGTATACATGTACATGTATTACCTGGCTACCACACTTACACAACGTCGAACATACCATGTAAATGTTTGGCAGTTTCACAATCAGTGCTTCACTTATCTTGCACTTTGGGCCAAAAGTGAATTGGAAGGTTTTGTAACGGAAAAGGAATTCAGTTGTTCTAGTCTCTTCAGTATTAACTTGTCAGAAGGGATTAATATACTCGCTATTTCGAACCCTACATTTTCTCGACACTACAAATCAGATTCAAGTTTCTATTATACATTAGGTATGACCACCTAAATTTCTCAACCAGTGACTTTATTGTACATGCAATAGTAATGCCCCTAAACCAATGTTACAGGCCCACTTTTATGTGACATGGGAGACTCATTTAAAAAACTTGTATTTACTTTTAAATAGCTTTTCGAAGCTTGGCAATATTACCCCAGAGGCTATGAAAAACTTAAAATTGCCAAACAAAAAACACCAGATCTGCCAGGGGAAACCCCTAAGACTCCCTAAACCTAGAGGTCACTCATGCATTAAATAAACCAACAATAACATTCAGCAAAATTGGCTTTAAGAGTAAAAAACATTTCAAAGCTTCTATAGAAAGATCCCCCATTGGAATCCCCATAAGAGGTGGACATACATGTATCCCCGTATCCAGCCCCCAATTGGACTCCTGATAAGAGGTGGACATACCCCAGTATCCTCCCCCCCCCCCATTGGACTCCTCATAAGAGGTGGACATATCCCAGTAACCCCCCCCCCCCCCCCCCATTGGACTCCTCATAAGAAGTGGACATATCCCAGTATCCAGCCCCCCAATTGGACTCCCCATATGAGGTGGACTTATCCCAGTATCCATTGTTACATATGAGAATAGAGGAAAAAGATTGCCATTCTTCATGCAGTGAGTCTGTGATAGTGCATGTATGTACATGTATGTATGTATGTATGTATGTATGTATTTATGTATGTATGTATGTATGTATGTATGTATGTATGTATGTATGTAAATGATAAACAACAAATTACTGAAAGATAATGAACACCACTAGCAATGCTGCATTAATGTGACTTGACTCTATTGGGTACATATATGTTACTGTACATGTATATTACAAATGACCCATTTAGCAGCAGCCAATAATTGATCCTTAGAGGTACATGTACATGTACACTTCACTAGCTATACAAATGTAAGTTACTAGGCATGGGGTATTAGTTTGTTTGTTTGGACAACCAATAATATATTCAATGAAACTTGTTAAAGACCAATAATTAGAGTGATTGTACAGTTATTGTACTTGTACTAGAGGCCTACACTAACACAATGTGTATGTTTTGTATTATACATTGTAATTTTTAAGTACAGTGTTGAAATAGTAAGGGTGTGGAATTATGGATTTGGTACACTGTGCTTACTGCCACACAAATATGTTTACCCACGTATGATTCAATACTGTGTATTTCACAAAGATAATAACATGGGTTCTTAGGCAAGTGAACAAACATTCAAAAAGTGTGTGCAGATATGCCTAGTAACAAGACCACACCCATGGCAACAGCCAAATGATCACACATATTGCAAAGATAACAGATTAATAAACAAGTGAATAAACATTCAAATAATATATGTAAATCACAGCCATGAGATATGTCCGAAACTGCGGTACACCTTTCACATGTACAGCATCATGTTTGTTCCAAAAGGTATCTTAATTATAATTATTCTCAGTATCGTAATGGAACACAAAAGCATTCATAGTATAATGTATGTAAATGTGCCTATCAACAAGACCACGCCCATAGCAACAGCCTAATGATCACATACATTGTAAAGATAACAACAGAGATTAATAGACAAATGAATAAACATTCCAAAAATGTATGTAAATACATGTATACTTAACAACCATGACCACACCCATAGCAACTGCCAAATCATAACGTATATTGCAAAGGTAATATCAGGGATTCACAGACAAGTGAACGAACATTCAAAAAATGTATGCAAATATGTCTAGCAACATGACTGTCCATAAAAACAGCCAAGTGATTGCGTATATTGCAAAGATAACAACTGGGTTGGATAGGCAACTGGTCTTTCAGCAAATGAACACCTATACCTAACATGGATCAGCTTGTGCATAAACATTGATAAAATCTGTACAGTTGTACTACAATGCCATTGATGCTATTTTTATATAATCCAGATAGCCAAGTCTCAGACTGTTATAAAGAATGCATACATGTAGTTTAGCTATCAAGGAGTAGGATACAATATGTTTTATTCATTTCTTTTGTGTATATTTTGTTAATTGTTCTCCATATCATTTTCAGTTGCAATGAATGATCAATGATGTTCTATTTTGATTACATGTACATGTAAACGTTAAAATGAGTGAGACTGATAACAATCTGAAGGCAAATGATATAGAATATTGCAAAACATAACATCATGGGTTAATTATTTGATACAACTGTTATGTTAAAAAGCTGTGTTTTAGTGCTAGTGATAAAATGGCAGTTTATCATTCCTATCATATATCTTGACCTGTAATGCCCTTTGACCCTGGCAGGTCAATTTACAGATAAGCTTACTTGACTGAAAGAGTTGTTGTTGTAGTGCATACCTACATGTACATACCTCAATAGAACATACCAAGTATTGTTCAAGGGACTGAATAACTCAATCCAGGGGCCAAACAGAACTTGAAGAATCATTGATGAGGGTTCATTGCAAGTCATTAAACTGCCAACACATATCAATGCATTTATAAAAATACAATATGATCACAAAGGCATAAACAACTGTTTGTTGTTGTGTCTTCATATAATAGAGTCTTTCTTGCAATTTACTCAGCACATTTTAATAGTCAAAGATAATGTAGGCTTTAAATGTGAATGTTGCTTTGTGTATATAGTACTCTGTGATGTGTTCATATGTTGTTTTGATGATGTGTTATGTATTAAATACCTGGTATCCTTTGAAATTTAATATATTATATATCATCATGGATCTATTACTGAGAAGGATAGTGTACAGAGAGCTAATCCTCTTACTGTCTTTTGTTCAGACCAATTAAAGCCTTTGTTTCTGCTATCCTTTGATCTGCATGGACACCTGCATTTCTTCATTGCGCCACGCCCACCTTCACAAGTGACAGTGTCAGGCAACACGAATCATGTGAAGAGGTTGCCCAGTAAAGGTTATAGGTTACAAGACATGTGCAATCACGCCATCACCCTACGATCATATACATGTAGATACTGGAAGTGTCAAAATCGGCCGATGTTTGAGAGAATTATGATTTTTTTTCGAATTTTGTTGCAAAATCCACGTCTTTTGTAACTTCTTCTATTTTATGAAAGACAAGACATCTCAATGACTTTTTAGTCCCCGCCAGACGTAGTCCAGACAGGGACTTATGGACTGGGTTACGTCTGTCCGTCTGTCTGCCATCCAGAGCCGTTTCTTCGAGATGCCTGGGCCGATATTTTTCAAACTTGGTACAGGGGCAACATACTATGGCATACATATGCACGTGAATTTGTTTTATCATACGATCCAATATGGCCACCTAGCAGCCATTCTGTTTGCGAATTTTCCCTGTCCAAAGCCATAACTCAAGACATGCTTGAACAGATCTCATTCAAAGTTGGTATTAGCACAGTGTTCCACATACATGTGGATATCCATTTTTGTCGTGATACAATCCGATATGGCTGCCTGGCAGCCATTTTTTTGGCACAGTTTTCATATCCAAAGCCATAACTCAGACATGCTTGAACAGAGTAGTGATATCAAAAACAACCATATGAGGCCAAACAACAGTAACCAGGTATGAAAATGACAACATAAACTGCCAGTTTGTTAAAACCCAATCATAGTGGGGACTATGTCATTTTCAATGACTTGTTTAGTTTACCAGAAAGTTTGAATCATGTACTTTCCAACCATATACATGTATACATGATAAAGCACCTTTTTCAGAGACGCATGTTGTTATCGTTGCTTGAACTTGTGTACATTTTGAGTCGTGTTCCATTTCCGCAACCCATTCAAGTCTATGGGCACTCAGTTGACAGTCTTGGGAAGTACACATTAAAAAGACAGATTTTAATCGATAGCTAGGTTGCCTCAAAAATAGTACTTGCTTATTTGAAAGCTGAGTATGTGTTCTCCATGATCGTATATTTTTTTGCCATAAACTGGATGGCCGTCATGTTGAACAGATGGCTGCATTTGCTTTATTGTCTATGTGCAAACAATGGCATGAAGTATTATGTAGTAGTTACAGATGATTTTTAAGAATGCTTGCATGCTGTTTTCACAAGTCTTGCAGTTTGCAGGCGATAAGTTGTGTTGTTTCAACACCATTACAATAACAATATATATTTACATCAAGATTTTCTTGCTCTAAACGTTCGACATTGTCGTGGGTAAATGACAAACAGGACGCCCCGACAATAGTTACCCTCTCAATGAATGCATGCACAACATAAACTACAGTGTTGTACAACAGTTACCCTCCCAATGAATGCATGCACAACATAAACTACAGTGGTGTACAACAGTTACCCTCCCAATGAATGCATGCACAACATAAACTACAGTGTTGTACAACAGTTACCCTCCCAATGAATGCATGCACAACATAAACTACAGTGGTGTACAACAGTTACCCTCCCAATGAATGCATGCACAACATAAACTACAGTGGTGTACAACAGTTACCCTCCCAATGAATGCATGCACAACATAAACTACAGTGGTGTACAACAGTTACCCTCCCAATGAATGCATGCACAACATAAACTACAGTGGTGTACAACAGTTACCCTCCCAATGAATGCATGCACAACATAAACTACAGTGTTGTACAACAGTTACCCTCCCAATGAATGCATGCACAACATAAACTACAGTGTTGTACAACAGTTACCCTCCCAATGAATGCATGCACAACATAAACTACAGTGGTGTACAACAGTTACCCTCCCAATGAATGCATGCACAACATAAACTACAGTGGTGTACAACAGTTACCCTCCCAATGAATGCATGCACAACATAAACTACAGTGGTGTACAACAGTTACCCTCCCAATGAATGCATGCACAACATAAACTACAGTGGTGTACAACAGTTACCCTCCCAATGAATGCATGCACAACATAAACTACAGTGGTGTACAACAGTTACCCTCCCAATGAATGCATGCACAACATAAACTACAGTGGTGTACAACAGTTACCCTCCCAATGAATGCATGCACAACATAAACTACAGTGGTGTACAACAGTTACCCTCCCAATGAATGCATGCACAACATAAACTACAGTGGTGTACAACAGTTACCCTCCCAATGAATGCATGCACAACATAAACTACAGTGGTGTACAACAGTTACCCTCCCAATGAATGCATGCACAACATAAACTACAGTGGTGTACAACAGTTACCCTCCCAATGAATGCATGCACAACATAAACTACAGTGGTGTACAACAGTTACCCTCCCAATGAATGCATGCACAACATAAACTACAGTGGTGTACAACAGTTACCCTCCCAATGAATGCATGCACAACATAAACTACAGTGGTGTACAACAGTTACCCTCCCAATGAATGCATGCACAACATAAACTACAGTGGTGTACAACAGTTACCCTCCCAATGAATGCATGCACAACATAAACTACAGTGGTGTACAACAGTTACCCTCCCAATGAATGCATGCACAACATAAACTACAGTGGTGTACAACAGTTACCCTCCCAATGAATGCATGCACAACATAAACTACAGTGGGGTACAACAGTTACCCTCCCAATGAATGCATGCACAACATAAACTACAGTGGTGTACAACAGTTACCCTCCCAATGAATGCATGCACAACATAAACTACAGTGGTGTACAACAGTTACCCTCCCAATGAATGCATGCACAACATAAACTACAGTGGTGTACAACAGTTACCCTCCCAATGAATGCATGCACAACATAAACTACAGTGGTGTACAACAGTTACCCTCCCAATGAATGCATGCACAACATAAACTACAGTGGTGTACAACAGTTACCCTCCCAATGAATGCATGCACAACATAAACTACAGTGGTGTACAACAGTTACCCTCCCAATGAATGCATGCACAACATAAACTACAGTGGTGTACAACAGTTACCCTCCCAATGAATGCATGCACAACATAAACTACAGTGGTGTACAACAGTTACCCTCCCAATGAATGCATGCACAACATAAACTACAGTGGTGTACAACAGTTACCCTCCCAATGAATGCATGCACAACATAAACTACAGTGGTGTACAACAGTTACCCTCCCAATGAATGCATGCACAACATAAACTACAGTGGTGTACAACAGTTACCCTCCCAATGAATGCATGCACAACATAAACTACAGTGGTGTACAACAGTTACCCTCCCAATGAATGCATGCACAACATAAACTACAGTGGTGTACAACAGTTACCCTCCCAATGAATGCATGCACAACATAAACTACAGTGGTGTACAACAGTTACCCTCCCAATGAATGCATGCACAACATAAACTACAGTGGTGTACAACAGTTACCCTCCCAATGAATGCATGCACAACATAAACTACAGTGGTGTACAACAGTTACCCTCCCAATGAATGCATGCACAACATAAACTACAGTGGTGTACAACAGTTACCCTCCCAATGAATGCATGCACAACATAAACTACAGTGGTGTACAACAGTTACCCTCCCAATGAATGCATGCACAACATAAACTACAGTGGGGTACAACAGTTACCCTCCCAATGAATGCATGCACAACATAAACTACAGTGGTGTACAATAGTTACCCTCCCAATGAATGCATGCACAACATAAACTACAGTGGTGTACAACAGTTACCCTCCCAATGAATGCATGCACAACATAAACTACAGTGTTGTACAACAGTTACCCTCCCAATGAATGCATGCACAACATAAACTACAGTGGGGTACAACAGTTACCCTCCCAATGAATGCATGCACAACATAAACTACAGTGGTGTACAACAGTTACCCTCCCAATGAATGCATGCACAACTAGGACTAAGTTTTCAGATCTTCTTTGAAATATTGCAATGTACAAGGTTTCGATATTTTTACCTAAAGCTATAAAACTAAAAGGGAAAATATTATTTCTATAATTTGTATTTACATAAGACCAATCACATTAATCCCTCTCCTTCTTTTGAATCTGTATTTAATTGTGAGTGTATTTTCTGTCTATTTTCAGAAAATATAATTTGAAATTTGTGTGTGTGTATGTGTGTGTGTGTGTGTGTGTGTGTGTGTTATTGTGCACATGTGTGGGCTTTGTATTATATACATTTACTTCAGCACTTGTGTTCATGCAAGTGTATGTTTTTTCAGTTTCAAGTGCAAGGGACATATGTTCATCCGATATTTTAGTATTTTGATTGTTTTATACAGAGAGTATAATTTGCTGTACATGCACATATTTTGTATGTATAATTGTGCAAAGTCAGGTACATGTAAAGTTTGTAAAAGAAAAGGCATAATAAAATGACTAATTATTTTTTGACTTTAAATAGAGTGTAATATTCATGAGACAAATTAGAGAATAAGGGTTAGTATCACTTGTTGTCATGGTTAAGATACCACCATTATTAATCTGAGTGGTAGATTTTTAGATGCAAGTCTAGAAACGGAAATGAAAGTTATTTATACAGGTACACAATATGCTCTCTATTTGAAAAAAGAGAGAGATAGAGGACAGTCCAAGTGCCTTTTCAAGGTTCTTTGTAGATACATGATTAGATATATGTACATGAACAAATTAAAATTTTACATCTCCTAATTTCACCTTCCATATTGTTCAAATTGTACTAGGTAATTTCACTAACTTAGCCAATACACCTTTTTATCTCTGAAAAATATAACATAATCAGGTGTTCTACAACTACTACAAGGAAACTACCAGTATATTTCAAATGTTTTTTTTTTATGTAATGCAAATTGAAAGAATATTATGAATATTTTCCGACTAGATACATGTATACTTAATATTTGCAGTGAATAATAAAACTACCCTGGCAGTTAGAGTACAGGGTGGCAGTTATTGGGTGTATCGAAGTGTCCCTTATACATATGTTACACACCAGACAACATATACTGTACATACTACTGTATATACATATATGGCCAATGTCTGTGTGTGGTTTGTAAACATGTGTCATGTCTTTGTGTCAATCATTTCCCTGTCAAATCAAGTGGGTTATTTTACTCCTGTCTGCTTTCCTTCCTGTAGTTGCCAGCCCATGTGATAGTGAAGTATGCAATAAAATAGATGAGAAAGATTACCAAGGATGGGAGGCGATAAAGAATTTACATCGACAACTTGATGATGATAAAAATGGAAATGTGGATCTCTCTGAAAGTGATGAGGTAGGTGTAATACTAAAGAATGTGATATACATGTAGACATGATGAGGTAGGTGTAATACTAAAGAATGTGATATACATGTAGACATGATGAGGTAGGTGTAATACTAAAGAATGTGATATACATGTAGACATGATGAGGTAGGTGTAATACTAAAGAATGTGATATACATGTAGACATGATGAGGTAGGTGTAATACTAAAGAATGTGATATACATGTAGACATGATGAGGTAGGTGTAATACAAAAGAATGTGATATACATGTAGACATGATGAGGTAGGTGTAATACAAAAGAATGTGATATACATGTAGACATGATGAGGTAGGTGTAATACTAAAGAATGTGATATACATGTAGACATGATGAGGTAGGTGTAATACAAAAGAATGTGATATACATGTAGACATGATGAGGTAGGTGTAATACTAAAGAATGTGATATACATGTAGACATGATGAGGTAGGTGTAATACTAAAGAATGTGATATACATGTAGACATGATGAGGTAGGTGTAATACTAAAGAATGTGATATACATGTAGACATGATGAGGTAGGTGTAATACTAAAGAATGTAATATACATGTAGACATGATGAGGTAGGTGTAATACTAAAGAATGTGATATACATGTAGACATGATGAGGTAGGTGTAATACTAAAGAATGTGATATACATGTAGACATGATGAGGTAGGTGTAATACTAAAGAATGTGATATACATGTAGACATGATGAGGTAGGTGTAATACTAAAGAATGTGATATACATGTAGACATGATGAGGTAGGTGTAATACTAAAGAATGTGATATACATGTAGACATGATGAGGTAGGTGTAATACTAAAGAATGTAATATACATGTAGACATGATGAGGTAGGTGTAATACTAAAGAATGTGATATACATGTAGACATGAGGTAGGTGTAATACTAAAGAATGTGATATACATGTAGACATGATGAGGTAGGTGTAATACTAAAGAATGTGATATACATGTAGACATGATGAGGTAGGTGTAATACTAAAGAATGTGATATACATGTAGACATGATGAGGTAGGTGTAATACTAAAGAATGTGATATACATGTAGACATGATGAGGTAGGTGTAATACTAAAGAATGTGATATACATGTAGACATGATGAGGTAGGTGTAATACTAAAGAATGTGATATACATGTAGACATGATGAGGTAGGTGTAATACTAAAGAATGTGATATACATGTAGACATGATGAGGTAGGTGTAATACTAAAGAATGTGATATACATGTAGACATGATGAGGTAGGTGTAATACTAAAGAATGTGATATACATGTAGACATGATGAGGTAGGTGTAATACAAAAGAATGTGATATACATGTAGACATGATGAGGTAGGTGTAATACAAAAGAATGTGATATACATGTAGACATGATGAGGTAGGTGTAATACTAAAGAATGTGATATACATGTAGACATGATGAGGTAGGTGTAATACAAAAGAATGTGATATACATGTAGACATGATGAGGTAGGTGTAATACTAAAGAATGTGATATACATGTAGACATGATGAGGTAGGTGTAATACTAAAGAATGTGATATACATGTAGACATGATGAGGTAGGTGTAATACTAAAGAATGTGATATACATGTAGACATGATGAGGTAGGTGTAATACTAAAGAATGTAATATACATGTAGACATGATGAGGTAGGTGTAATACTAAAGAATGTGATATACATGTAGACATGATGAGGTAGGTGTAATACTAAAGAATGTGATATACATGTAGACATGATGAGGTAGGTGTAATACTAAAGAATGTGATATACATGTAGACATGATGAGGTAGGTGTAATACTAAAGAATGTGATATACATGTAGACATGATGAGGTAGGTGTAATACTAAAGAATGTGATATACATGTAGACATGATGAGGTAGGTGTAATACTAAAGAATGTAATATACATGTAGACATGATGAGGTAGGTGTAATACTAAAGAATGTGATATACATGTAGACATGAGGTAGGTGTAATACTAAAGAATGTGATATACATGTAGACATGATGAGGTAGGTGTAATACTAAAGAATGTGATATACATGTACATGTAGACATTCTTTCATAAATTACACATAAATAAAGAAATATGTCATTCTTGTTATAATTATAATAATTTTGATTGTAAGTTATTGTTTTCCTTCTGTATACAATGTCAGTGTAAGTTGTACAAAGTCATGTTGTTTTATGCAGTTTAACAAATGATTACCTTGTGGCCATATGGTACTGTTAGAGGCACTGAGTTCTCTCCCTTGAAGTATGGAACTGGAATATTCATAGCATCATACTTTTGAATGTTCACATTTGAATATATCCATGATATACGACATTCTACATGTACAGCAATATTCATGTAAAATTCAAATTTGTGTATGAATTCACTTGATCTGTTCATCTACCAGCTGTTGGGTTCAGCAGATGATGCATTTTGATATGTACATACATGTACAAGGAGCTTTCATCGACCGGTTTTAATATTGCCATGACAAATGACTATATACATGTATTTTAAGTATTATTCAATAACAAAAGCCTGTCTATTAAAAAGAAAAGGCATGGATTTACATGTGTAGATTTTACATTAGGGAAGGCAAATGCCAGATCTGATCTCAATAATAAATTGTCCACCTGTTCAATGATATCACAGCATTTCAGTGTGCTGCTGGTATTTGTGGGAATTGGGGACTGGAGATGATATACCCGGTAACTGAATATTGGGGACTGGAGATGATATACCCGGTAACTGAATATTGGGGACTGGAGATGATATACCCGGTAACTGAATATTGGGGACTGGAGATGATATACCCAGTAACTGAATATTGGGGACTGGAGATGATATACCCGGTAACTGAATATTGGGGACTGGAGATGATATACCCGGTAACTGAATATTGGGGACTGGAGATGATATACCCGGTAACTGAATATTATGCAGATCATATCTATATTAGCTACTTGTTTTGATAGTTACATTTTTTTACAATGGATAAAACTTTTAAAAAGATATGAGTGACATTGAAATTTGCTGACTTCCACATTTCTATCTATATGTACATGTACATTGTAACATATGATGGTATTACAGGTCATAATTATTCTAACCAAATTAGTATGTAACTCAAGTAAAAAATATTGCTGAATGATGTGTGGTAGTGTGAAAACACTTGAGTACAAGGAGGTACATATAGTTACTGACCAGTAGTCCAAAGTCACTATGTACTCATTCAGAAATCAGAAGTGATGCGTTACTGTTTAAAAATTGTTGTTATGTTTGCCTTTGAATTGTTATGGATGGATGGATGGATGGATGGATAGATGGATGGATGGATGGATGGATGGATGGATAGATGGATGGATGGATGGATGGATGGATGGATGGATGGATGGGTAAGTGGAAGGAGGGAGAGACAGAATGAAGACAGACACAACAGATAGACAGATGACAGAGCTTATAGCTTGTGATCACTTAAGAATCCAACTTCCTTAATTTAATAACTCTGTTTTCTTAATAGAAATGTATGTGTCAAATAAACTCTGACATGATGTTTTACTAGAGGGTTAATTGGATATTTACATGTATGTATGTGCCCCATGTGTCAACATGTGTTTGTGTGCGCATACATACATACTTACCGGTATGTGTGGTACATTGTAAGTATGTACTACATACGTATGTGTGTATGTGTATATGTATGTATATATGTATACTATGTGTGTGTGTGTTTGTGTGTGTATGTATGTGTGTGCATGCGTGTATGTATGTATATACCACTATGTGTTTGTGTGTATGTGTGCATGTGCGTGTGTGTATGTGTGTGTTTGTGTGCGTGTGTGTGCGTATGTATGTATATGCATACAATTATACATGTATATATGTGTAATTTGTATGAATACATGTACAACAATATTACAACCTACATGTATGATATAATATTCAGCAATTTTTTTTGTTTCCCAACATATGGACAGGTTTATAGGAAAAAACAGTTGTACTGAAATAGTCAGTCATGATGTCAAAAGTAATACTAATTCTATGTAAAGAATTTTCAAGACAGAGGACATGAAAGAGAAATGATGGTATAACAGGTCATAATTATTAAGATACCTTTTGGAACAAAAACGTTGCCGTACATGTGAATGGTGTACCGCAGTTTTGGCCATATCTCATGGCTGTGATTCACCACCAGGGTGCGCCCTCTGTAGTTGAAAATTGGAAGACCCACACCACCCCCCATCAGACTTTTTACTTTGTGACGAATCTTGTTTGGATTTTTCCGTGTGAAGGTGGAACATCCATTCTTTGTATCCATTCTGCCGTAAAACCTTCTTCACATATTGAATCTCTCTCTGTTTGTCTTGTTCGTTGGAGATCAGTTTGTTAGCTCTGTTAAACAGTGTTCTAACAACTGATCTCTTATGGGCAAGGTGGTGATTTGAACTGAAGCTTAAATATTGATTGGTGTGTGTTGGTTTACGGTAGATGGATGTAGAAATGGAGCCATCATCTTTTACCTGAATAAGCACATCAAGAAATGGCAGTTTACCATCTGTGTCCGGGATGAGGACTTATGGATTGGGTTCCGTCTGTCCGTGCGTCCGTCCGTCCGCAGCTGTTTCTTGGAGATGCCTGGACCGATTTTTTTCAAACTTGGTACAGGGGCAACATACAAAGGCATACATATGCACGTCAATTTGTTTCATGATACGATCCAATATGGCTGCCTAACAGCCATTTTGTTTGCAAATTTTCCCTGTCTAAAGCCATAACTCAGACATGCTTGAACAGATCTCATTCAAAGTTTGTATTAGGACAGTGTTCTATGACATACATGTGCATATTCATTGTTATTGTGATACGATCCAATATGGCCGCCTGGCAGCCATTTTGTTTGCGATTTTTCTATGTCCAAAGCCATAACTCAGACATGCTTGAAAAGATCTCATTCAAAGTTTGTATTAGGACAGTGTTCTATGACATACATATGCACGTCAATTTGTTTCATGATACGATCCAATATGGCCGCCTAGCAGCCATTTTGTTTGCAAATTTTCCATGTGCATATCCATTTTCATTGTGATATGATCCCCATACCCAACCAATCCTTTGTTGTAGTAGGCATGTTCCATGTCCAACAAGCAGACACAACATATCTAAGTCTGTTTGATTTAGGTTCACAAGTGTTGTTGTGTGATCAGAGTAGTGATAATTCCTTAAAACCCAATCATAGCGGGGACTATGTCATTCTCAATGACTTGTTCTCTGGTGAACTTGATGTTGTCGTCCAAACTATTAATGTGGTCTGTGAATGGATCGATGTCATAATCTCCCATAACAATGCATGTGTCGTCTACGTAGCGTCCCCAAAACGAAGGAGGTGTTGGTGCTGTGGCAATGGCCTTGGTTTCAAAATCCTCCATGAATATATTTGCGACTATGGGGGAGATGGGAGACCCCATAGGTGCCCCACGGATCTGTCTGTAGTGCTTCCCTTCACAAACGAAATATGTGTTGTTGAGACAAAACTATGATTTGTTTCTGTGATAATGGAGTTCTGTTCTTAAGATCTTCATCCATCCCCAGTTTGGAGTTGATGATCGTGATGGCTTTGTCTGTGGGTACATTAGTGAGTAAGGCTGAGACGTCGAAAGATAAAATCTTACGGGCCCGGTGGTACTTCTAAGTCATGTATTTTGTTGATGAAATCTTCACTATTTCGAATGTGGTATGGAGATTGGCCAACTAGTGGTTTCAGTATGTCTGCCAGTACCTGTGCTGCATTGTAGGTGATTGAATCAATGCTTGACACAATGGGTCTTAAAGGTGCCCCTTCTTTGTGTATTTTGGGTAACCCGTAGAACTTAGGTACTTCACATGAAGTGGGGTAGATCTTGTCATATAGGTCTTTCAGTCCTTTAATATTTGTGTATGGATATAAATAATGACTGCAGATCTTATGTGAAGATTAAGTTGGTACTGACATGTACACATGTATGTACACATGGTTGGGTCCATATTGCAATATGTAGTTCTGTTGTCATCTGTGTGAATTTATATCTAAATAATAAGCATGGTTGTACATGTACAACATGTAGTTCCAGACCACATAATATTTATATCGCATAGTCCTTTTTTAGCACAACTGAACTGACATTCAGTAGTGCTATAGGCATGGTGAAATGTGTGTGTGTGTGTGTGTGTGTGTGTGTGTGTGTGTGTGAGTGTGTGTGTGTGTGCATGTGTGTGTGTGTGTGTGTGTGTGTCAGTCTGTCTGTGTGTGTGTGTGTGTGTGTGTGTGTGTGTGTGTGTGTGTGTGTGAGTGTGTGTGTGTGTGTAAACAACTTAAAGTAAACAAACCCCACCAGACTGATTGCCTTGGTATTTGGTGGGGACAATACTTAGTGTGTGTAGATGGGAATCTGTTCAAATTAAAATGATTGCTTCAGAGCTGTGCGCTTTGGGTCAAAAAATGTTATTTTTGGTCAAAAAACTTAAACACCAAAACTACTGGACAGATTGGCCTGAAATTTGGTGGGAATGTTCTTAGGAGGTGTTTAGTTTAAGAATTGCTCATGACACCATGATCCCATCAGTGATATTCAAATTAGGTTTAAAAATGTGTCATTTTGGTCAAAAATCTGTAATTTGCAAACTTACATGTACACAGCAGATTTGACTGAAATTTGGTGGAAGTGTTCGTAGGGATGTTTAGTTTAAGTATTGTTTATGACCTGATGATCCCATCAGTTATATGCAAATTAGGACCAAAAATGTGTCTTTTTGGTCGAAAGTCTATAATTCCAAAATTACTAAGCAGATTAGGCTGAAATTTAATGGGGGTGCCTCTAGGGATGTGTACATGAAGATGTAGTCACAATATGATCATCCCATCAGCAATATGCAAATGAGGTCTAAAAATCCTCAATTTTGGTCAAAAACTTATATCTTGAAACCAAGTACATGGTGAATGGGTAGGGATGTTTCTGGAGGTGTTATCTGCAGTTTTTGTTCAAAACATTTTAACAGAACTGGCCCTAGCAACCATGGCCAATGCCCTTAGCAACAATGAAGTGATAATGTATATTACAACTTAGGATAACAGAGACAGGTAGGTAAGTAGATAAAGAATAAAAAAATGTATGTTAATATGCCTAACAAAAAGACCACACTCATAGCAACATCCAAATGATGGTTTGTATTGCAAAGATGAAAACTGGGAAGGGTAGGCAAATGAATAAAGATTCTGAAAATGTATGCAAATATGCCCATAGCAACAGCCAGATACAGTTGAGCTACAATACCATTGGCGCTATTTTCCATGATTTTATTTTCACAAGAGCGTGATATGGACCAGTGATTACTGTGGCAGTCCAAAGCCTAGAGGGTATTTTGCCTTCTTAGTACTCTGACATTTATGTTTTATAGAGATTATAGTAATTGCTAATGGAGGAGTGACTCATGGTTGCTTTGATGCCATTTAACCAAAAGCTAGAATGATTTGAAATGCAATTGAAATTTATGGAATGGGGCTTAGGAATGAAAGAATGCACTGCCACTGTGATTTTGATAAAATCTAATGAGTATCTTGATGTTTAACCTAGAGATGGAATGGTTTGAAATACAGTTTTAATTGCATTTTTAGGGGTTCAGTATACATATATGTATAATGTTCTTGGTAAGGTTTGGAAACCCTTCTAAGGGCTAACATAGTGGTAAACAGGATGAAACTCCTTTAAGTTCTTGTATACATACAATATTCATAATTTTGATGGGTAACCCTGATAAAATGACTGGGAAACCTCCATCTAAAGTCAGTACAAAAGGTTGCAGTGTGTTCTCACTGCTGTTATGACATGTTTCTTGAATCTTGTTTCTGTTCATATACCTAATTGTTCAAATGGATAAGTAAACTTGCACATCTTCAAGAAATGAATGAAAGCTGTCGTCAAAAAAGTTTGACTTATAATTGTATGTAAAATATAATTCATTTCAAATTGGGGAAAACATATTTCATACACGTAAGCAGTCAGAACAGATGGCTGTGAAAACAAGTAAAAATAGAATGAAATGTTAGTCCTAAATTTCTACAGGCTAAGTCTGATGTGTCTCTCTGTTCAGGCTTTGTGTAGTTGATGAATGCACATATTGCCACAACATTTCATTGTTCCTTGCTGTATAGGGTGAATTCTTTGTCGTTGTTTAGTTACACATGTATAGACTTTTAGTTCCTGAAGGGGGACTATTACAATGTGCTCCGTCTGTGTGTCCATCCATGTGTTTTTAGTCCCCGCCGGACGAAACGGGGACTTATGGATTGGGTTCCATCCGTCCGTCCATCCGTCTGTCCGCAGCCGTTTCTTGGAGATGCCTGGACTGATTTTTTTCAAACTTGGTATGGGGCAACATACTATGGCATACATATGCACGTCAATTTGTTTTATCATACGATCCAATATGGCTGCCTGGCAGCCATTTTGTTTGCGAATTTTCCATGTCCAAAGCCATAACTCAGACATGCTTGAACAGATCTCATTCAAAGTTGGTATTAGCACAGTGTTCTGTGACATACATGTGCATATCCATTTTCGTTGTGATACAATCCAATATGGCTGCCTGGCAGCCATTTTGTTGGCGCAGTTTTCATGTCCAAAGCCATAAGTCAGACATGCTTGAACAGAGTAGTGATATCAAAAACAACCATATGAGGCCAAACAACATTAACCAGGTTTAAAAATGACAACATAAACTGCCAGTTCCTTAAAACCCAATCATAGCGGGGACTATGTCACTTTCAATGGCTTGTTCTTAGATGTGTCATGTACTATCCAGTTTCCTTCAAACCTGACACAAAGGTGACATGTTGATCATATGGACATACATGTATATACATCGCTTTGTTTTGACATATGCAAATTTTCCATTGGCGGCCATATTTGTAGTTAAAAATCAAAAATACTTATGGTATAACTCAAAAACTGTGATACCTTGAGCCTTTTTAGTCCCCGCGGACGAAGTCCGGAACGGGGACTTATGGATTGGGTTCTGTCTGTCCGTCCGTCCGTCTGTCCGTCCGTGCGTGCGTGCGTCCGTCCGCAGCTGTTTCTTGGAGATGCCTGGACTGATTTTTTTCAAACTTGGTACAGGGGCAACATACTATGACATACATATGCACATCAATTTGTTTTATGATACGATCCAATATGGCCGCCTAGCAACCATTTTGTTTGCGAATTTTCCCTGTCTAAAGCCATAACTCAGACATGCTTTAACAGATCTCATTCAAAGTTGGTATTAGGACAGTGTTCTGTGACATGCATGTGCATATCCATTTTCATTGTGATACGATCCAATATGGCTGCCTGGTAGCCATTTTGTTTGTGAATTTTCATGTCCAAAGCCATAACTCAGACATGCTTGAACAGATCTCATTCAAAGTTGGTATTAGGACAGTGTTCTATGACATACATGTGTATATCCATTTTCGTCGTGATACGATCCAATATGGCTGCCTGCCAGCCATTTTGTTTGTGAATTTTCCATGTCCAAAGCCATAACTCAGACATGCTTGAACAGATCTCATTCAAAGTTGGGATTAGGACAGTGTTCTATGACATACATGTGCATATCCATTTTCGTTGTGATACGATCCAATATGGCTGCCTGGCAGCCATTTTGTTTGCGAATTCTCATGTCCAAAGCCATAACTCAGACATGCTTGAACAGATCTCATTTAAAGTTGGTATTAGGACAGTGTTCTATGACATACATGTGCATATTCATTTTCGTTGTGATACGATCCAATATGGCTGCCTGGCAGCCATTTTGTTTGTGAATTTTCCATGTCCAAAGCCATAACTCAGACTCCATTTTCATCATGATATGATCCCCCATGCCCAACCAATCCTTTATTGTTGGAGGCATATTCCATGTCCAACAAGCACACACAACATATCTAAGTCTGTTTGTTTTAGGTTCACAATGGTGTTGCGTGATCAGAGTAGTGATAATTCCTTAAAACCCAATTATAGCGGGGACTATGTCATTATCAATGACTTGTTAATTTCATAATCCACAGACATATAGATATTATTGACCGGTCCCCGGATACTAGTATCCCATGGATACCACTAAACATTATGTCTTTAATTTGGTCAATATCTCAGGAATGCATGAATGTATGAATGAATTAAACTACAGGAAATACATGGTTCGACATGATAATCATATAATCATTGGGAAGTGAGAAATAGTCAGCTCCTTTTTAGTCCCCGCCGGACAAAGTCCGGGATGGGGACTTATGGATTGTGTTCCTTCCGTCCGTCCATCTGTCCGTCCGGTGCTGTTTCTTGGAGATGCCTGGACCGATTTTTTTTCAAACTTAGTACATTGGCAATATACTATAACATACATATGTACGTCAATTTATTTTATGATACCATCCAATATGGCTGCCTAGCAGCCATTTTGTTTGCGAATTTTCCTTGTCCAAAGCCGTAATTCAGACATGCTTGAACAGATCTCATTCAAAGTTGGTATTAGGACAGTGTTCTATGACATACATGTGCATATCCGTTTTCGTCGTGATACGATGCAATATGGCTGCCTGGCAGCCATTTTGTTGGCACAGTTTTTATGTCCAAAGCCATAACTCAGACATGCTTGAACAGGTTCCCTCAAGCTCAACATCTTGTACACATGAGATGTCCCCTCACCTTCCAAGCTGTAACGTTGTCTATGAAATAATCTATTCTCATGATGTGTGTAATTTGAATGGAGACTGACAAGATTTATATTTTCAAAAATTATCATTTATGACCCAGGTGACCTAATTAAATATTCAAAATGGCTGCTGTAAAATTCATAAATATCAGTTCAGAGATAAACATTAACACTGAATAATTAAATCATTGCATGATCAAGGTCCATAGTAGACGGATCAAAATGTCGTATTCATTTCAAATTTACCTTTCCAAAGTAACTATATTGTACATGTACTGTCCCATAAATATCTGTTTCAGAAGATATTCACCTAGTGTTTGGATACTTTGCTGCTATCCTTATGATGAGAGTCATGCATTCTATCATGCCCAACAATCTATCATACATGTACATCTCCATGCAAATGTCATGGACGGATCACACTGCCAAACATTTCATTTCATTTGTTGTTGTTATGGTAATCGACTAGACGAGTACAGGTCAGAGAATGACCATGTGCATGATGTGGTGTCCATTGTTGTTGCTCACACTAAGTTGACATGGGTTATTTTCTGTAGGAGTGGCACCAATTCCTTGTTCAATGAATCCAAGGAAATTGTCATTCGACTCTGCTTCCAAAATCTCGAAGACTAAGAGTAAAACACGTTTCAGTTTTCCGAAATATCACAAAATTTGCTTGAACTCATTCGCTGAGGTAATCAAAGAGTCAAACCTTCACCTAGAATTTTGGTAAAGTTAATTGAAATTGAATTCTGTTGGATCAAGTTTATAAAACAATAAAAGAAATGTAATCAAAATAATTGGATTTAATGTGTTGGCAATGATCATATTTCACAACTTTTTACAAACACATGCTAGTGCAGTAAATTTTCTCCAGAATTATTCAAAAATGTTTAAAAGTACATTCATAAGAACCAATCTAATACTTGCAAGTGTTCAGTGTAACAAGTGACAAATAATATAGTAAGGATTCAATCCAGTCTTAGTGAAATGAATCATTCTGAAGAACTACTTAGAATGAAATGTCCAAAAACTACATGTATAGTGTCTTCAGTAGATCCAATCTTGTATACATTCACTGTAGGAAACCATAGATGTACCTGTCTGTCAGAAATTACAATGTACAGAAGAGGGAAACCTGACTAGTAATACTGAGAATTTTGACCTGAATATTAAAATCAGCTTAAGAACTATTCAACTTTCAATATTTTAGACTTTATTGATTTCAGGTGAATTAGTACTTCTAGGTTTTCAGATGTTTTTTAGCACAACTAACTGATAAGGTTCAGTAGTGCTATAGGCATGCATAGTGTGGTTTTTGTCCAGCTGTGTGTGTGTGTGTGTGTGTGTGTGTGTGTGTGTGTGTGTGTGTGTGTGTGTGTGCATGCGTGCGTGCGTGTGTGTGTTCACACCCAATTTCACACAGGTTTGAGATATTTTGAAGTAACATGTAACTTGTAAATTCGATATCACCCTGCAATCGTCTGTAATAGTGACACCAGGATGAAGGCAACTCGCGTAAGCAGGTCATATTTTTGAGTGCAGTGTCGTGAGTTAAGTGCTAGTCTAGCTGACTAAATGGTGTAGATGTTTAAATACGTCTATCTTCCAAAATACAAACATTTGCTCAATAAAATTAAATACAACTACAACTAGACTTCAGCCTTTGTATTATCAAATTATTTATTGCCACAAATTGTGTTAGTCTGTCAGTTTTGCATATTTTAATCCGACATGGTTTTCCTTCCTCTTGTCTGGCGACAGATGAGTAGGATTAACTATGTGTCATATCCATACGTCAGTAAGATTGGGTTAGCAAGATTACAACTTCAACTCAATTTCATGAACTATAGAAGTAATTCGGACCCACAATTGTGATTTTTTGAAGTCCTAGTAAAGGTCAGTTGTTGAACAAAGTTGTTCAAAAGCCTTTTAATGTTTCACAAAAGATGAAAACTTGCTGTCCTAACTCCGGCATCGATCCCCTATCACATGTACCACGTCACCACATCAAGATGACACATGATGTGGTACCTTAAAAGTTGCTGAAATTCTCTGCCTTTATGTAAAAAAAAACACAGATACAGCAACAGTGAGTTATTGCAAGAAACTGACTGAATACAGACATATACATGTACTGGTCAAAAGTGCATGGCACATTTTAATACATGTAGGTGTGTATAAAAATTGCTTTGTTGTCCATATGTTGTGAACTTACTTCATGCATGATGTAGAATGAAGTGTTCTGTTTGATTGTGTTAATTGAAAAGTCAGATGGCAAAATGTTTTGTGGGCTGAGTTTTGTACTGTCATTTAATTGAAAACTTGATGGGGCAACCTGACTTGGTGGTGATATATGTGAAAAGATAGGACTTGATATGATAAGGCACACAAAGTCAAGTGGTGATGCATGTGATGTGAAAAGGTAGGACTTGATAAGGCACACAAAGTCAAGTGGCGATGCATGTGAAAACATAGGACTTGATAAGGCACACAAAGTCAAGTGGTGATGCATGTGAAAAGATAGGACTTGATAAGGCACACAAAGTCAAGTGGTGATGCATGTGAAAAGATAGGACTTGATAAGGCACACAAAGTCAAGTGGTGATGCATGTGAAAAGATAGGACTTGATAAGGCACACAAAGTCAAGTGGTGATGCATGTGAAAAGATAGGACTTGATAAGGCACACAAAGTCAAGTGGTGATGCATGTGAAAACATAGGACTTGATAAGACACACAAAGTCAAGTGGTGATATATAATGAAAGTAGCGGAATGTTAAGAGGTTGTGTAGTGAATACAAATTACATGATGATGTACATGTAGAATGTACTCACAGTGAAATGCGACCATTGCCATGATGAATAAGGCTAAAATTTGTTTCAATTAAGTGTTCTAAGTGTTCCTTCAGAATTTCTCTGTGTTCTTACATACATGTACATATATACATAATTATACATATATACATGTAATGGTGTATACAGTATACACAAATACATTAGGCTGTCTTTAGTGCAGGAAAGAGTGAAAATATAAGGTTTTGCACTTAAATATCTAATTTGCTAATGAATTGAATTCCTGTTTCTTAGGTTAAGATTTACTGAAAGTTTTAGGAGCTACATGTACATGTAGTATGATGACTTTCATGATAAAGACAATCAAATTAAAGTATTCTTGTACACACCACATTAATTGTGTGAATTAACTTTACAGCAACTACTTGCATCTTTTTCACTCATTGAAGGTTATTATGATTATATGAATCACATTACTTGCCAATAGATCTGAGTGCTGGTCGTGTCATAGCTTTGGTAGGAGTAGATCTGAGTGCTGGTCCTGTCATAGCTTTGGTAGGAGTAGATCTGAGTGCTGGTCGTGTCATAGCTTTGGTAGGAGTAGATCTGAGTGCTGGTCGTGTCATAGCTTTGGTAGGAGTAGATCTGAGTGCTGGTCCTGTCATAGCATTGGTAGGAGTAGATCTGAGTGCTGGTCGTGTCATAGCTTTGGTAGGAGTAGATCTGAGTGCTGGTCCTGTCATAGCATTGGTAGGAGTAGATCTGAGTGCTGGTCGTGTCATAGCTTTGGTAGGAGTAGATCTGAGTGCTGGTCGTGTCATAGCTTTGGTAGGAGTAGATCTGAGTGCTGGTCCTGTCATAGCTTTGGTAGGAGTAAATCTGAGTGCTGGTCCTGTCATAGCTTTGGTAGGAGTAGATCTGAGTGCTGGTCCTGTCATAGCTTTGGTAGGAGTAGATCTGAGTGCTGGTCCTGTCATAGCATTGGTAGGAGTAGATCTGAGTGCTGGTCCTGTCATAGCATTGGTAGGAGTAGATCTGAGTGCTGGTCCTGTCATAGCTTTGGTAGGAGTAGATCTGAGTGCTGGTCCTGTCATAGCTTTGGTAGGAGTAGATCTGAGTGCTGGTCGTGTCATAGCTTTGGTAGGAGTAGATCTGAGTGCTGGTCGTGTCATAGCATTGGTAGGAGTAGATCTGAGTGCTGGTCCTGTCATAGCATTGGTAGGAGTAGATCTGAGTGCTGGTCCTGTCATAGCATTGGTAGGAGTGGATCTGAGTGCTGGTCCTGTCATAGCATTGGTAGGAGTAGATCTGAGTGCTGGTCCTGTCATAGCTTTGGTAGGAGTAGATCTGAGTGCTGGTCCTGTCATAGCTTTGGTAGGAGTAGATCTGAGTGCTGGTCCTGTCATAGCTTTGGTAGGAGTAGATCTGAGTGCTGGTCCTGTCATAGCTTTGGTAGGAGTAGATCTGAGTGCTGGTCCTGTCATAGCTTTGGTAGGAGTAGATCTGAGTGCTGGTCCTGTCATAGCTTTGGTAGGAGTAGATCTGAGTGCTGGTCGTGTCATAGCTTTGGTAGGAGTAGATCTGAGTGCTGGTCCTGTCATAGCTGTGGTAGGAGTAGATCTGAGTGCTGGTTGTGTCATAGCATTGGTAGGAGTAGATCTGAGTGCTGGTCCTGTCATAGCTTTGGTAGGAGTAGATCTGAGTGCTGGTTGTGTCATAGCATTGGTAGGAGTAGATCTGAGTGCTGGTCCTGTCATAGCTTTGGTAGGAGTAGATCTGAGTGCTGGTTGTGTCATAGCATTGGTAGGAGTAGATCTGAGTGCTGGTCCTGTCATAGCATTGGTAGGAGTAGATCTGAGTGCTGGTCCTGTCATAGCATTGGTAGGAGTAGATCTGAGTGCTGGTCCTGTCATAGCTTTGGTAGGAGTAGATCTGAGTGCTGGTCCTGTCATAGCTTTGGTAGGAGTAGATCTGAGTGCTGGTCCTGTCATAGCATTGGTAGGAGTAGATCTGAGTGCTGGTTGTGTCATAGCATTGGTAGGAGTAGATCTGAGTGCTGGTTGTGTCATAGCTTTGGTAGGAGTAGATCTGAGTGCTGGTCCTGTCATAGCTTTGGTAGGAGTAGATCTGAGTGCTGGTCGTGGTTCTGATTCATATTTCAATATTAACCAATTGTCGTCTCATTTTGATCTCTTACTAGTTTCTCAGAGATGAACTGGAGTATGAAGACAACTTTGATAGACATAATACCTTCCATGGGGATGACAATTTTATTAGTGTTGATGATCTATGGAACACATGGAGAAACTCAGAAGGTGAGTTGTTGAATATTTCTATTGATTTCACACAATATCTGTAAAGAAACATTGTTGTCTGCAGAGTAAGCAACTCTTTGCCTACCAAACAGACTGTTCGATACATGTACTGTAGTCTAGATCTATTGTACATGTGGTATCGAATCATCTCTTAGTAAAGAGAGATCTCAAGATCTCGATGCCACACATTGCATTAATCAGGCTTCTCTATCCCTGCAGAGGTGTATCTGATAGGGTGGTAGGACATGTTGTATATTACAGACTATCCCTTCAGAGGTATATCTGATAGGGTGGTAGGACATGTTGTATATTACAGACTCTATCCCTTCAGAGGTATATCTGATAGGGTGGTAGGACATGTTGTATATTACAGACTATCCCTTCAGAGGTATATCTGATAGGGTGGTAGGACATGTTGTATATTACAGAATCTATCCCTTCAGAGGTATATCTGATAGGGTGGTAGGACATGTTGTATATTACAGACTATCCCTTCAGAGGTATATCTGATAGGGTGGTAGGACATGTTGTATATTACAGACTCTATCCCTTCAGAGGTATATCTGATAGGGTGGTAGGACATGTTGTATATTACAGACTCTATCCCTTCAGAGGTATATCTGATAGGGTGGTAGGACATGTTGTATATTATAGACTATCCCTTCAGAGGTGTATCTGATAGGATGGTAGGACATGTTGTATATTACAGACTATCCCTTCAGAGGTGTATCTGATAGGGTGGTAGGACAAGTTGTATATATTACAGAATCTATCCCTTCAGAGGTGTATCTGATAGGGTGGTAGGACATGTTGTATATTATAGACTATCCCTTCAGAGGTGTCTCTGATAGGGTGGTAGGACATGTTGTATATTATAGACTATCCCTTCAGAGGTATATCTGATAGGGTGGTAGGACATGTTGTATATTACAGACTGTCCCTTCAGAGGTATATCTGATAGGATGGTAGGACATGTTGTATATTACAGACTATCCCTTCAGAGGTATATCTGATAGGATGGTAGGACATGTTGTATATTACAGACTCTATCCCTTCAGAGGTATATCTGATAGGGTGGTAGGACATGTTGTATATTACAGACTATCCCTTCAGAGGTGTATCTGATAGGGTGGTAGGACATGTTGTATATTATAGACTATACCTTCAGAGGTATATCTGATAGGGTGGTAGGACATGTTGTATATTACAGACTATCCCTTCAGAGGTATATCTGATAGGGTGGTAGGACATGTTGTATATTACAGACTCTATCCCTTCAGAGGTATATCTGATAGGGTGGTAGGACATGTTGTATATTACAGACTCTATCCCTTCAGAGGTATATCTGATAGGGTGGTAGGACATGTTGTATATTATAGACTATCCCTTCAGAGGTGTATCTGATAGGGTTGGTAGGACATGTTGTATATTAAATATAAACTCTATTCCATCAGAGGTATATCTGATAGGGTGGTAGGACATGTTGTTTATTATAGACTATCCCTTCAGAGGTATATCTGATAGGGTGGTAGGACATGTTGTATATTACAGACTCTATCCCTTCAGAGGTGTATCTGATAGGGTGGTAGGACATGTTGTATATTATAGACTATCCCTTCAGAGGTATATATGATAGGGTGGTAGGACATGTTGTATATTATAGACTATCCCTTCAGAGGTATATCTGATAGGGTGGTAGGACATGTTGTATATTACAGAATCTATCCCTTCAGAGGTGTATCTGATAGGGTGGTAGGACATGTTGTATATTACAGAATCTATCCCTTCAGAGGTATATCTGATAGGGTGGTAGGACATGTTGTATATTATAGACTATCCCTGCAGAGGTATATCTGATAGGATGGTAGGACATGTTGTATATTACAGACTATCCCTTCAGAGGTGTATCTGATAGGGTGGTAGGACAAGTTGTATATTATAGACTATCCCTTCAGAGGTGTATCTGATAGGGTGGTAGGACATGTTGTATATTACAGAATCTATCCCATCAGAGGTATATCTGATAGGGTGGTAGGACATGTTGTATATTACAGAACCTATCCCATCAGAGGTATATCTGATAGGGTGGTAGGACATGTTGTATATTACAGAATCTATCCCATCAGAGGTATATCTGATAGGGTGGTAGGACATGTTGTATATTACAGACTATCCCTTCAGAGGTGTATCTGATAGGGTGGTAGGACATGTTGTATATTACAGAATCTATCCCTTCAGAGGTATATCTGATAGGGTGGTAGGACATGTTGTATATTACAGAATCTATCCCTTCAGAGGTATATCTGATAGGGTGGTAGGACATGTTGTATATATTACAGAATCTATCCCTTCAGAGGTATATCTGATAGGGTGGTAGGACATGTTGTATATTACAGAATCTATCCCTTCAGAGGTATATCTGATAGGGTGGTAGGACATGTTGTATATTACAGAATCTATCCCTTCAGAGGTATATCTGATAGGGTGGTAGGACATGTTGTTTATTACAGAATCTATCCCTTCAGAGGTATATCTGATAGGGTGGTAGGACATGTTGTATATTATAGACTATCCCTGGTGACATTACTTTTGATGTCTAGTTGGGAAATTGTTCAAATGAAAATGTTTTTTAGGGCTAAAAATACATATTTTTGGCCAGAAGTCTATAATTCCAAAATTTCTGAGCAGATTGGGTTGAAATTTGATGGGGTGCATCTGGGTATATATAGATAAAGGTGCATGTATTCACAACCTGATCATCCCATTAAAATGATGGTGCACATTACAAAGATAACACAGAGTACAGTAAGTGAATAAAAAGATTTAAAAAATTGGATGCAAATATGCCTAGACCATGCCCATAGCAATATCCAAATAAAGTTTTGCTTCAACGCCATTGGTGATATTTTTATGTAAATCTTTTTTGGCATTGGCAAAGCTACCAAAGTTAATGACAAGAGAAGAAAATTGCATATATTCTTTTAAAAGAGGACAAAGTTAGCATTATCAAATGTAGAATATTGCAATTCCAATACATGTTTCTTTGAGTGAAAGAAACTGAATGTACCATATCCTTAAAAATAATGCGATATCCTATTCTAACAATGTGCTGTGAAATAATCATTTTATATATAAAGTCAGTATTTTAAGAAAAAAACAAGATTTGTACTTTTGGAATCTGAGTATTGGTTGAATTGTGCAATTAATATGGAAATAGCCAAGATTTGCCTGTAGCTGTGTAGGGAAAAGAAAATAAGTAAAAGTGTAATGTAAATAGTGAACTTTCCACTTGTACATGTATGTATTAAAATCTTTGTATTGCTTGAATTGATCAGACAGTAAAAGGTACTTGTAGTGGAAGGGAAAGAAGCTCTGCCAATATGAGTTATTGAAGTGAACTAGTCACCTGTCATAACAGCCTGCAAGAAATCACTAAATGTTATGTGCTACTAGGGAGAATTGTGTGATAGAATACAAGATGTTCTTATACATGTATTAACTCTAAATCTGACAGCTTAACACTTACACTTCAATCTCCTGTTCAATTTGCTAATTGCATGAAACACTGTGTAGTGAATGAGCAATGGCAATACAGTTAGTAGTCAATACACATTAATGTCACTAACTTGTGACTTCATATTAAGTACTTCACAGAAGAAAAGAATGGTTGACTTGACAACCAAGATATTACGATACATGTACATGATGTATATTGTCATATTTTGTTATATGAAGTAGGACAGATCAAAAATGACATCATTCTGTAGTTAGGTTTTCAACTTTATCCAAGGATCTTTTATAGTCCATTTCATCAGACATTACGAAAACTATTTTACATAATATAATAAACATTATGTATGCATTCATATCAGACTTCAATGGTAATAGTAGCCCTGTCGCCATCTTAATTCCGAAATGATTCGAAATCGAATTGAATGTACTTCTCCTGTCCCATATGCACTCAAGTTGGTTTTGAACTGATTTAGTTGAATCAGTTCGAAACCCCCTCGGGAGGATGGTTTCAAACCGTAATAGTGACAGGAGAAACTGACTTCAGTTCATTACTCATATTTGGTTTTCAGTTGTAATGAGTTGCCATGTCTGAAATATTGTCCTTGCCTACCCTTACTTTGGTATCATATAATATAGAAAATATGTGTGACGTACACAACTTTGGTGCCATCTAAATTGACTGTAAGACTAATACACAAAGGTCAGAGGAAAGGAAAAAGTCCATGATTAGATACATGTAGCTAGAATGTGTCTTGGTACATGTACTGTTAGCCAGTTTATTCAAATCTCTGAAAACTGCAAACTAATTCCCTACAGATTGATAATTTCTACTTGGATATTCATAGTTCTGGTGTACTATACATGTAGTATGTAGTCATCTAAAGGTTTCCAGGTGTAGTATTGCATAAATACTTAAAATAACACTCATACATATACATATAGTAATACATGTACAGTGATTTCAAGGTGACTGTAATTTCATTTTGTACACAGGCAGAAAAATCTCCAAATTCTACAGGCATGAAATAAACCACATATAACCCACATTTGTACTGTACACTGTAACTATGCAGGCAGAAGGGTTGAGTTACTTAGCTTTTCATACCTGTACAGTAAGGTGGTTTTTTTCATGCCAAAAGCATGAAAAAAACCCACCTTATTGTACAGGCACATACAAAGCTATATAATCAGTTATGTTGTGTTTTTTTACAGTCAGAGAATTAAGAAAGAGCACATATAATTCTTTCTGATGTAATCACCTACAGTGTATTAAAATATTAATACTCAAATAAAGTCTGTCATTTAAACATAAACATGTCTGCATGGATAAAATATCGTACTCAAAAAGATCAATAATGCCTCTCATATAAAGATGTCTGGATAGAAAAGGTTATCAAGACTTACCATAGTACCTGTCTATATCACTTAATATCATAACTAGGCAAAGCCCATAAGCTCGCGCAGGGTAGATTCATTTGTGACCGGCTGCCTGGGCCAGGGTTGAAACACTTGATTTGGGTCATTTTCCAGGGGTATTGACCATCAAAATTTATTTTATTGAATGACAACTAATTCTCTGACATGGACGAGAAGTAAAGCAAGTCAACACTCTATGCAGTTGTTGGTTTCAAAAACCATCATAGCCATTAGATTAATATTAATAAATACAAAATGTATTGTTCATTTTCAATCAGCCAACTTATCATATACCCTCCACCAACGTACGTTGGTCTTTGGACAAATGTTTTGTTGACATGTTGCCGAACATCACGATTTCTCAATTCAACTCGATGATTTAGGAATGTTACTGTACCAACAAACATAGGAAAGTAGATATTCTTTTTAAAACATGTAAAAAAAAAAACAATTATCGACAATATAAATGTCAAAACCACACTTCCACAACTCGGAAATTAAACTGCGCTATATCATCAGTGGTCCGTATCGCGTACGGCCGTGCATCAAACTTCCAAATAGTGTAACAATTTCTCCTTGAGGTACAGTGATGCCTCGATACTCGTTACAATGTTACGATAATCGTGCCAACAGGCCTACTGTTACAATATTGCAATGCATGGTGATGTTATGTCGCCTATGATATACGATGATACGGTAGCGCGTGGGGAATGCACGTAGTATATTAACAAACACTCAAGTACACGTACAAATAGATTGGGCCACATTGCAGGCCGGCTTTAATTCGGATACTTTATGGGCCAACCTGCCCGAACGTACAAATCGACTCTAAACTTTACAGTTATAAACAACTTGAAATACATTCTTAATAAATACCATCAATTAACTAATTAAGTAAATTACACAAAGTTCTGCAAAAGTTATTTACATCAATAATTCAAAATTAATTCCAACAATAATGACAGAAATACTAGATAATGAATAAACCAGTCAAATGACCACCGCAAACTAAATCGAATCGTAAATACAAAAAATCGCAAACCTTATACTATTAATCAAAATTCTAATTATTAACGTAGAAATCAATCTGATAAAGCAAAATCTCAAAAGTAAACGATATGATAATATCACGGCAAACGAGTATAGTACAAAAGAATTAACTGAAAGCGTATAAATGAAATAATTCAGAACGTAACAAGAAAATAACAACTTAACTCATCAAAATGCTATGTCATGAAATAAACGAAATAAATGAATAAATGAAGCACTACTTAACTTTTATTGAACGGGAAGGGTAGGGTGGGAAAATTCAGAATGGCAACGAGAGTCTCTGACGTTGAGGCATCCTTATATACAGGTCACCTATGCTAATTGAGACGACCACCTGTTAACCTTTACGTAATGTTAATACATTTAAATATAATTAAAATACCATTAACAAACACTCAAGTACACGTACAAATAGATTGGGCCACATTGCAGGCCGGCTTTAATTCGGATACTTTATGGGCCAACCTGCCCAAAATAGTATATGTACATATACAATAGGCCCAATAAATATCAACATATAAATCTGTGACCTGAAGTTATGCGCTGTGCCATGCCGGCTAATAATGAAGTAGGAGCTCTAATATAACGATGGTATGCTTCACTTGACCAACGACCCAGTAATTTAATTTCCCAATCAGAGAAACCCGCTATTGCCGCCGAAGTTGCACCTCCAGAGCGAAAACTATGACCTCCAAATTTATCTGGGTCTAAACCTATCACTGCAAGTAATACACGTAGTCTACCAATCAGAAAAGATCTGGTTAATGGCATTCCTCCTTTGAGCATAAACAGTGGTGCATCAGAGGACGACTGATTTTTTTGATGCCACTCTAATAACGATATCATTGAACAAACTGCACATACCGCGTGGTGTGAACAACCTACTACCACATTAACACCTCTACAAAATGGATCGGTCTTCGAAGTCTTTAAAACAAGAGTCAAAAATGAAGACGAGCGTTGATTGGTGATTGATACATCACCCACCACCACATTAAGATTGCTGTCAAAATCTGAAGGATTACGAACAGTAAACTCAGCACAGCGAAGGAAACCAAAATGTGCTAGCGTCATAGCAGACCAAATTATCAACTCATTATGCATGCTAAGGTCAATGAAAGCAAATATTTGTTCGAGAATATCCAATGTAATCGGTAATTTCTGATTGAAATAAACTCCTTGTTCTAATTTAATTGCCCTAAGGGCCTTCTTTAATCGCAATCTACCCTCAAGAGGGTCACCAAAACCTGAATCAATGTGAAACGAACGGATAGCAGATAAATAACAAGAAATCGTTCCATGCTTTAACGACTTAGAATGAAATTTGTAAAGAAAAGAAACAAAACAAATTAGTGTATGTTCACTGGCTGGCAAAGGATCCATAGCGTGGTCGTGGCAAAACTGTAAATAAAGGCGTTGACCAGCTGAATAGGAACGTCTTGTCGATGCTTTAATTCCACTAATAACAAGCCTTTGAGCCTCTGCTTCCAAATCTAAAGAAAGCAGTAAATTTAAAAACAGTTGAATATGTTGGCATGAACCGTCGGAAATTCATCTGCAGCAGAAGCCAATGAACGAAAACGCGCAATATCAAAGCGCGATAACGCATCTGCAATCGAATTCCTAACACCTGGTACATGTTCTGCTGAGCACTCAAAGTTATACTTTGCACATATGAAGAATAGTCTACGAACAAGGCACATAATGTCTTTGTTTTTTGAAGAACCACTGGGTAATATTGCAACAACAGCAGCGTTATCACACAGAAACAGAACTCTTTTGCGTTTAAATGACTCCCCCCAGGTAGCTGCCGCAACAACAATCGCAAACAATTCTTTCCATGCTATTTGCATATCAACATGTTGTTGTACAAACTCACAAGAGAACCAATGACCGTCAAAGTACGCCCCATAACCTTTGTTTGACGCATCTGTCCATAAGTTCAATTCACTGTTTGTTGACCATTCATCGTCATAGAACAGAGAAACGCCATTCCACGTAGGCAAATATTCAAGCCACCAATCGATATCATTTCTGCAGGCACTAGTTATACGTAATCTGTGATGTAAATGTTTACCACGTTTAGAGAGATCGATTAACCGCCGGATAAAGGTACGACCAGGTTTACACACTCGGGAAATAAAACTTAATTTACCAACTATAGACAACAAATCGCGTTTTGATGCTGTTCTGCGGTGCTTCCAACCCTCAAGTTCAACCAATGTATCACGAAGACGTTGTTCAGAAATTCGCGCTTCCATCTTGATACTATCGAGTATAATCCCCAAAAATTCCATGACTGGAGTAGGATGTATAGTTTTCTGAGCATTTATAGAGAACCCTAAATCTGCGGAAACTTGTAAAATATTATCTAAATTTGAATAACAAACATCTGTATCAGGTGGACCACAAGTGAAAAAATCATCAAGATAATGAAGTAATGCTTCAACACCTTTTTGCTGTATTGCAAAATGTAAACCATCCGCAAATTCATTGAATAAAGCTGGGGAACTACGCAAGCCGAAAGGAAGAAACATATCGAAGACATAAAAACGTTGCGACTCACCAGTTGACGGATGCTGAAAAAACCAAGTAGAACCTAATAATTCCCAGTCCTGCTGTCTAACTAATATATGTCTAAATGCATCGGCAAGATCTGTTTTGGCCATTAATGTACCTTTACCGTAATGCTTAACTAACTTTATCGCGTCATCAATAGAAGAATAATGACAAGAAAATTCTTCTGTGGGAATAGAATTATTTACCGAAATACCCGGTGGCCACGATAAATCATTAATAACACGATATTTGATCGGATTCGAGCGCTTCTTAGGGAAGGCACCCATTGGCGACCCAACAAAATTTTCAAATGGAGGGTAGATGAACGGACCAGCTTTACGACCCTTCCTAATCTCATTCATCAAATACTTTTCAACTGCCTCGTGGTATTTGAGAGAAGAAGGCCAATTGGTACATATACGACTGACCCTTTGGCCCTTAAAACCTATATTAACACCATATGAAATATTATGTAACAATCTATTTACAAACTCTCTATTCGGGTGAGAAGAAAGATATTTTTCCCAAACATCGGAATTGAAAGGAGATTTAGCTGCTACATTTACATGTATTCGCGGGTTCAGGACCTCGACATCGTTTACATACATGTGCTCGTTTACATTTGTCATATCGACAATTGCCAGATTGGAACAAATTGCAAATTCAGAATGGCAACGAGAGTCTCTGACGTTGAGGCATCCTTATATACAGGTCACCTATGCTAATTGAGACGACCACCTGTTAACCTTTACGTAATGTTAATACATTTAAATATAATTAAAATACCATGGAAGGCGCATGCATAGTCAGTGCGCGCCACAATGCATCATTGGGAGAACCACCAAATTTTTTCGAACAGTATATATGATGCGCATGCGTACTAGTCATTGAGCCGCTTCGCTGCCGCTGCACGAGCTACTACTAATCATTATTATTAATGTGAAACTACTATTAATCTACAACTTTTAAAGGCACTGGAATTTTCATAGTTATATCTGACTGTCATGTCTACTGATTCTTGGTACCAAACCTAGTATTAGTACTAGTTTTCAACTGACTCTGTCATGTCTACTGATTCTTGGTACCAAACCTAGTATTAGTACTAGTTTTCAACTGACTCTGTCATGTCTACTGATTCTTGGTACCAAACCTAGTATTAATACTAGTTTTCAACTGACTCTGTCATGTCTACTGATTCTTGGTACCAAACCTAGTACATGTATTAATACTAGTTTTCAACTGACTCTGTCATGTCTACTGATTCTTGGTACCAAACCTAGTATTAATACTAGTTTTCAACTGACTCTGTCATGTCTACTGATTCTTGGTACCAAACCTAGTATTAGTACTAGTTTTCAACTGACTCCTGTCATGTCTACTGATTCTTGGTACCAAATCTAGTATTAATACTAGTTTTCAACCGACTCCTGTCATGTCTACTGATTCTTGGTACCAAATCTAGTATTAATACTAGTTTTCAACTGACTCTGTCATGTCTACTGATTCTTGGTACCAAACCTAGTATTAATACTAGTTTTCAACTGACTCTGTCATGTCTACTGATTCTTGGTACCAAATCTAGTATTAGTACTAGTTTTCAACTGACTCCTGTCATGTCTACTGATTCTTGGTACCAAACCTAGTATTAGTACTAGTTTTCAACTGACTCCTGTCATGTCTACTGATTCTTGGTACCTGACCTAGTATTAATACTAGTTTTCAACTGACTCTGTCATGTCTACTGATTCTTGGTACCAAACCTAGTATTAGTACTAGTTTTCAACTGACACTGTCATGTCTACTGATTCTTGGTTCCAAACCTAGTATTAATACTAGTTTTCAACTGACTCTGTCATGTCTACTGATTCTTGGTGCCTGACCTAGTATTAATACTAGTTTTCAACTGACTCTGTCATGTCTACTGATTCTTGGTACCTGACCTAGTATTAATACTAGTTTTCAACTGACTCTGTCATGTCTACTGATTCTTGGTACCAAACCTAGTATTAGTACTAGTTTTCAACTGACTCTGTCATGTCTACTGATTCTTGGTACCTGACCTAGTATTAGTACTAGTTTTCAACTGACTCCTGTCATGTCTACTGATTCTTGGTACCAAACCTAGTATTAGTACTAGTTTTCAACTGACTCTGTCATGTCTACCTATTCTTGGTACCTGACCTAGTATTAATACTAGTTTTCAACTGACTCTTGTCATGTCTACTGATTCTTGATCCACTCTAATAGAAATGCACACTTGCAAAAGAAAGAAATAAGGAGCAGAACATGAGACTGGCCTGTACAACAAAATACAGTCCCTACAAAAGATCTAAAAAGGCTCTGGTGAAACACTGGGATGAATTAGAGAAATACATTACACTGAAATACATTATACATTACATGTATATGTAGATATCCTTGTCTCCTTATTGAGAGAACAAGAGACTTAAACAAACAGTAAGAAAAACTACAATTATAGAACAGAAGACCAACATGTAAAACTAAATATACAAACAATATCAACATTTTATAACACAAACCTACATGATAATAATCTTTATTTATACTGGATAGTTCTTTAAGTATATAACCACTTGTCTCCCAAGAAGTCCAGTGAGGGCTATCCCTCGTGAGTTCAGTGTTAATGGAGGAGGAAATCGGAGTACCTGGGAAAATCTTCATTGTTCGGTAGAGTCAAACCAAATGACACTCTTCGTACATTGTACTTACAGAGTGGTTAATTTAATCAAATCCTGAATTGGTTCGAACCCCGACCACAGTGGTAAGAGGCAAGTGATTTAACCACTTAGACACCGATAACCCTTCTTGGGAAGAATCAAGTGACTAATGATGGATTCTGAACGTATGCGTCAAAGGGCAAAAATATTAAAAGTTTCCAGTCACATATCGCCAACACAATGTGACAATAAAGTATACATTCATTATAACACAAACTAATGCTGTACAGAGTAGTATTGATTTGTTGACCTGCATTCCCCCACCCCACCCCCACCACCTCCACCACTTTACTGCATCTTCAAATATGAGTAGCAAACTACTCACAACTTTGCAAAAGACTACTAATAGTAATTTGCATGTGTAGTTTGTTTTGATCACATTCCACTCTCAATTCGGTTGATTATCGTATTGGAAGAAAGCCCGTAGGTCTAGCAGCAAGACTAGGTACATGTACATTTATGTACCTAGTTGCCTGGAGGAGGCTATTACATGTATATTGGGTTCCATCTGTCCATCCATCTGTGCGTCCATCAGTCTGCATCAGTTCACCCTCATATCTCTGGCATGCACCATTTCAAACAAACCTGGCACAAAGGTAATAGCTCACGCTGCAGCAGCAAAGCTGCCGCATAGCATCTCAATGACTAGTAGGCATGCGCGTCGTATATACTATGCGATAAAAAATTGGTGGATCACCCAAGGATGCATCAGTGTTCTCCCCAGAGGGTTTTCTCGTATCGGGCCCAATATCCTTTAATTTTCGCCGATATGTGATCGGTTGTCCCGATACGCTATCAGATTGCATAGGGTTCGGTAAATATTGCACGTTGACATTGTTCATCTGTCACTCTGTCACTCTGTCAGCTGATGCCTTTGTTGTTTTGCACCGTTTGTATTGATCCTTCCCAGATAAATGGCAAGTAAAACTATAGAGTGTCTAATTAGTTCAAACGACTATTCAACCCTCTACCACTACCAGACAGATTTCATTGAAGTTTGCCGTCAGTATTGTTTTTGATAGGATTAAAATGCGTAAACCCGCTAATGGTTGTGTGGTTCACACTATTGTACAACAGCTTTCGGTAAATCAAAGGCAAAACTAGCCTACTCTGTATTGTCGGTTCGGCTGTAGAAGCATGTCAGAACTGCCAGATTTTGACAACTATAAAATCAAACAATGCCTCGCCATTTTGCTATAAAGTATAAAAGTTCGACAAACTCATGACGTTGGCATTCAGTGTCTAGTTAATTTTCTATGAGTGACTGAGTAACACCGAGTATGTCTCAACCCAAGAGCTATTTGCATAGTTGGTTTACTCCAATGTGCATTCTTCAATGGTGTGAAAAGAGTTGAACAGACTAATGTACCTTTTGATAAAGTGGCGATGTTGTCTCCGATTATCAGTTTCATGTTCAATTTTACCCTGAAAACATGTTTACATGTAGTTTGTAGTTTGACATTGTAGACTGATACATCATATGACTACGATGAAAGCATGGATTTTCCAATATGGCAGCCATGACATCACAAACTTTCACGAGTTTTTGAAGTCCTCAATAGGGAAGTATAGTAAGTCTTGTGTATCACAAAATTTTGGACTAACACGATGTCTGCCGGTAGCTGTACACAAACATTTCGTGTTTCTAAAGTCTAATTTATCTGTGGACATTTAGATTGAAATAATTTCAGCTTTCCTAAGAATAATAATCGAAAACACTGCTTTAAAAAACTGTTATGAGTTTCTTATAGGTGCTAATATTTTGAAGTAATAAATTGGCCTCCAACTTTCCTTTGGGTACATGTACATGTACTCCTTGTTTGATATTATGATGTACTTTGATTTTATCATTGAGTTACATGTACTCAGGAATACAATTATTTTGTTATGTAATTGTATGCTAATTTATGTTAATTAGCTGTGAATTTAATACCTGCCAAAATGATGCTGTAGACTTTCGACGAGCATTGATCAACGTCGTCTAAAAAATATAACAGCCTCATATGCCTTTCGATAAAATGGTGACGTTGTGTCCGATCATTAGTTTTCTGTTCAATTTTACTCTGAAAACACTTTAGTTGGTAGTTTGACATCATACATCATGCGACAATGAAAACATGTATTTTCCAAAATGGCGGGTAGTGACATCACAAACTATCGCGAGGTTTTTGGAGTCCTCAACTGTAAGGTATAGCAAGTCTTATGTATTATGATATTTCGTTCAGATGCAATGTGTATGTCACTATGTGTACGTATATACGCAACTTTTTAGAGTTTTGAAACTGTACTCGTCTTTTGATATTTAGTTTGAAACAAAACTGTGATTGAAAAAAATCAGTGTGCAAAGATTTAGTTCAGAGAGGATTTAGACCAGGATTACAACATAGAACTGTGAACAACAGTCTCATTTAATTATACAAATATAAAGAAAACGATATCATACTTTTGCTAACAGAAAGTTCACACATATCAACTTAAATATTTCAAGATTTTAGCATAATGATGACCTAAAAGTTTCACCAAATGCAACCATTTCAATTCTAAAAAATCTTCAACTTCTGACACCCCCCCCCCCCCACCCTTACCACCATGGACTAGTGATTTCCATTTTTGGCTAACCATTATTGTTGTGTCAAAGGTTATACATGTAAATGTATGCTATGTAAGACATGCACATCACGTAACGTTCTTCTGCAACTGAATCAAATATGGCCGATTGGCAGCCATATTTGTTGTTAAGTTTCACACTGCATGTATGCATCATAACTTTGGATGTACATGTATAATATGTAGTGATGCCATTCAAGTGCCAACACCCACATCAAATATGAGCTTTCTCACCTTTGACCTTGAAAGTCTTCTTGAAGGTCAGATGGCCAAATTTTGATTATCTTCAGATGTTTGGAATCAAACATTTCAAGTGATAACATTTTAATCATGACTTGGATTTGACCTTGTGATGCATATTGAAATCACTTAATTTCATGACCTTGACCTTAATAGCAAAATTGCCACCATGCATGTTTGTGATAAACAAGCACATTTTGCCTGTTACTCTCCAAAGATTTGATACATATAACTTTGACTTCCATGATATTCAAGGTCAAATAACAAATTGGTCAATAAATTATGAAGTTTTGTATCCAGAGACACCATATAATTTACAAATGTGTATATGTACAATAACTTTGCCATAGAACTTTAAAACACATACATGTACCAGTTGGGGACTGTGTTTTCAATGAAGGCATGTGACTCTAGTGGGAGGTACATTTGTAAAATGCTCTTACAGTTACTGAAAATTGTATATACTTACATTTTTATACTAGATGACATCAATCTGAATGGAGAATAATCTCCAGTGACTGTACATATGCCTTGTACATTTGTGCAGTGATGAGAATGGCATATCATCAATTGTGAAAATAGAATTGATCCATGATACATGTACAGTCAATGACTGATGTCATTGAATTAAATGACACAGACATATATAGTATCTCTATGGTAACAGAATAATTCAACCCTTTTGATATTACTGAACACTGTTCTCCATATTAACAATATTTCAACTCATTTGCACTCATTTAAAAAATATATTCTGAGCACACATCACATTTCATAAGATGAATTTTAGTGTTGAGACTATTGCAAAAAAAAATAATTGCACAGCTACATGAACAAGATGCCAGAGGCAAACATTTTATTTTGAAATATCAAAAGCTTGCTACCTTGAGGAGTTGGTGACAGGTCTGTGACAATACATGACAATGTAACGGTATGCATGTACATCAGAAAGTTGGAACAACATGGGTAATGTTTGCATTTATAAAAGAAAAAAAGTACTGTATATAGTATTATTACTATTATTACAGTGCACATATCATTTTCTTTTCTTTTGTTTATATTTCAACAAACAAGTACCCAATGTGAGAATGAATGTTAATACTTAAATAGTAATGAAAATTTCTACTCAAAGAGTCAACAAATTTCTTGGAAGCAAATCCCAAATATATTTTAGTTGCTGATGTCTTCTGTTAGCATCGTCAGGGGTGCATATGTACTACAGAGGGGGGGGGGGTTAGGAGTGTCTTCTGAGACACGTGACAATAGCCCTTTGTAGTACACCCCTCAGATGATACTGACAAGATGTCAGCAAAAATTTTGAGATTTGTTTTCAATAAATTTGTTGATTATGTGAGTATAAATTTTCATACCGAATGATGATAAATATTTTCCATTTTACTTTGCTAAGCCTGGAGAAGTTCAAAGAAAAGGACGTTTTACCAGGATCAAATAATTTAAGATTGCATTATAATGTGTTTTTAACATTTATCTGATGTTTAGAGGGATTTATTTTCGTAAATACAGTATAGCAAATGATTAATTAAATGAGTGAAAGCTAGATATCCCTGTCTTGCATGTAAGTACCTAGCGTGGAATCCATGCCAATGGGGTTTTATTCATTATTTCCCATTTGCTTGGATTCTACACGAGTACATGTACATTTTAAGTACCTCAAAGGGGGAGGGGCAGGAAGCCAAGGGGAAGGGGTTGAGCTTGTCTAACTTTTGTACATGT
Organism: Glandiceps talaboti; assembly: GCF_964340395.1. Classification (NCBI taxonomy): domain Eukaryota; kingdom Metazoa; phylum Hemichordata; class Enteropneusta; family Spengelidae; genus Glandiceps; species Glandiceps talaboti. Next base: position 2,413,337 of record NC_135556.1, on the reverse strand, counting down.
AGATATCCATGCTTTGTACAGCAGCAGGTTTGGTAGGGAACTCCTATACCAGGAGAACTCCAAGTTGATTATATCTTCAAACAACCCATGAAAAAAACCTGGTACATTGTAGATCAATATAGAGAAATCCTAGTATTAGTCTAGTCTTGTAAGTTGTTAGTTCTTGCAGTTTATTTGTTTATAGGAACTATACACCTTCTACTGACTGAAATATTAGACTGTCAGCTGTAGAGGATGTGACATACTTCTCTTTAGTGGCTTTCTGACATCAAATTTATTTATAGACAAAGAACAGTTACACAAATGATTTGTTATGTTTTATTTGACAGTGTATAACTGGACTGTAGATGAGACCATAGAATGGCTGATACATTCAGTAGACTTACCACAATATACAGAAACATTCCAGAACAATGCAGTGGATGGACCTATGCTACCAAGGTACAGTGTGTATACTACTATAAAGTATACATCAACAGACATCAACAAACAGTCATAGCAGATAGTGTTGCAGTATACATCAACAAACACAGTCATAGCAGATAGTGTTGCAGTATACATCAACAAACACAGTCATAACAGATAGTGTTGCAGTATACATCAACAAACAGTCATAGCAGATAGTGTTGCAGTATACATCAACAAACACAGTCATAGCAGATAGTGTTGCAGTATACATCAACAAACACAGTCATAACAGATAGTGTTGCAGTATACATCAACAAACACAGTCATAGCAGATAGTGTTGCAGTATACATCAACAAACACAGTCATAGCAGATAGTGTTGCAGTATACATCAACAAACACAGTCATAGCAGATAGTGTTGCAGTATACATCAACAAACAGTCATAGCAGATAGTGTTGCAGTATACATCAACAAACACAGTCATAGCAGATAGTGTTGCAGTATACATCAACAGACACAGTCATAGCAGATAGTGTTGCAGTATACATCAACAAACACAGTCATAGCAGATAGTGTTGCAGTATACATCAACAAACACAGTCATAGCAGATAGTGTTGCAGTATACATCAACAGACACAGTCATAGCAGATAGTGTTGCAGTATACATCAACAAACACAGTCATAGCAGATAGTGTTGCAGTATACATCAACAAACAGTCATAGCAGATAGTGTTGCAGTATACATCAACAAACACAGTCATAGCAGATAGTGTTGCAGTATACATCAACAAACACAGTCATAGCAGATAGTGTTGCAGTATACATCAACAAACACAGTCATAACAGATAGTGTTGCAGTGTACATCAACAAACACAGTCGTACATGTAACATACATGTAGTGTTGCAGTGTACATCAACAAACACAGTCGTAGCAGATAGTGTTGCAGTATACATCAAACATCAACAAACACAGTCGTAGCAGATAGTGTTGCAGTATACATCAACAGACAGTCATAGCAGATAGTGTTGCAGTGTACATCAACAAACATCAATAAACACAGTCATAGCAGATAGTGTTGCAGTATACATCAACAAACAGTCATAGCAGATAGTGTTGCAGTGTACATCAACAAACATCAATAAACACAGTCATAGCAGATAGTGTTGCAGTATACATCAACAAACAGTCATAGCAGATAGTGTTGCAGTGTACATCAACAGACATCAACAAACACAGTCATAGCAGATAGAGTACATCGTACATCAACAAACATCAACAAACACAGTCATAGCAGATAGTGTTGCAGTGTACATCAACAAACATCAACAAACAGTCATAACAGATAGTGTTGCAGTATACATCAACAGACATCAACAAACAGTCATAGCAGATAGTGTTGCAGTATACATCAACAAACACAGTCATAGCAGATAGTGTTGCAGTATACATCAACAAACACAGTCATAACAGATAGTGTTGCAGTATACATCAACAAACACAGTCATAGCAGATAGTGTTGCAGTATACATCAACAAACACAGTCATAGCAGATAGTGTTGCAGTATCCATCAACAAACAGTCATAGCAGATAGTGTTGCAGTGTACATCAACAAACACAGTCATAACAGATAGTGTTGCAGTGTACATCAACAAACACAGTCATAGCAGATAGTGTTGCAGTGTACATCAACAAACACAGTCATAGCAGATAGTGTTGCAGTATCCATCAACAAACAGTCATAACAGATAGTGTTGCAGTGTACATCAACAGACATCAACAAACACAGTCATAGCAGATAGTGTTGCAGTATACATCAACAGACATCAACAAACACAGTCATAGCAGATAGTGTTGCAGTATCCATCAACAAACACAGTCATAGCAGATAGTGTTGCAGTGTACATCAACAAACACAGTCATAACAGATAGTGTTGCAGTATACATCAACAAACATCAATAAACACAGTCATAGCAGATAGAGTACATCAACAAACAACAAACACAGTCATAACAGATAGTGTTGCAGTGTACATCAACAAACACAGTCATACCAGATAGTGTTGCAGTGTACATCAACAAACATCAATAAACACAGTCATAGCAGATAGTGTTGCAGTATACATCAACAAACAGTCATAGCAGATAGTGTTGCAGTGTACATCAACAGACATCAACAAACACAGTCATAGCAGATAGAGTACATCGTACATCAACAAACATCAACAAACACAGTCATAGCAGATAGTGTTGCAGTGTACATCAACAAACATCAACAAACAGTCATAACAGATAGTGTTGCAGTATACATCAACAGACATCAACAAACACAGTCATAGCAGATAGTGTTGCAGTATACATCAACAAACATCAATAAACACAGTCATAGCAGATAGAGTACATCAACAAACAACAAACACAGTCATAACAGATAGTGTTGCAGTGTACATCAACAAACACAGTCATAACAGATAGTGTTGCAGTGTACATCAACAAACATCAATAAACACAGTCATAGCAGATAGTGTTGCAGTATACATCAACAAACAGTCATAGCAGATAGTGTTGCAGTGTACATCAACAGACATCAACAAACACAGTCATAGCAGATAGAGTACATCGTACATCAACAAACATCAACAAACACAGTCATAGCAGATAGTGTTGCAGTGTACATCAACAAACATCAACAAACAGTCATAACAGATAGTGTTGCAGTATACATCAACAGACATCAACAAACACAGTCATAGCAGATAGTGTTGCAGTATACATCAACAAACAGTCATAGCAGATAGTGTTGCAGTGTACATCAACAAACACAGTCATAACAGATAGTGTTGCAGTATACATCAACAAACACAGTCATAACAGATAGTGTTGCAGTGTACATCAACAGACAGTCATAACAGATAGTGTTGCAGTGTACATCAACAAACACAGTCATAACAGTGTTGCAGTATACATCAACAAACACAGTCATAACAGATAGTGTTGCAGTATCCATCAACAAACACAGTCATAACAGATAGTGTTGCAGTATCCATCAACAAACAGTCATAGCAGATAGTGTTGCAGTGTACATCAACAAACACAGTCATAACAGATAGTGTTGCAGTGTACATCAACAAACACAGTCATAGCAGATAGTGTTGCAGTGTACATCAACAAACACAGTTATAGCAGATAGTGTTGCAGTATCCATCAACAAACAGTCATAACAGATAGTGTTGCAGTGTACATCAACAGACATCAACAAACACAGTCATAGCAGATAGTGTTGCAGTATACATCAACAGACATCAACAAACACAGTCATAGCAGATAGTGTTGCAGTATCCATCAACAAACACAGTCATAGCAGATAGTGTTGCAGTGTACATCAACAAACACAGTCATAACAGATAGTGTTGCAGTATACATCAACAATCACAGTCATAACAGATAGTGTTGCAGTGTACATCAACAGACACAGTCATAACAGATAGTGTTGCAGTGTACATCAACAAACACAGTCATAACAGATAATGTTGCAGTGTACATCAACAAACACAGTCATAACAGATAGTGTTGCAGTATACATCAACAAACACAGTCATAACAGATAGTGTTGCAGTATCCATCAACAAACAGTCATAGCAGATAGTGTTGCAGTATACATCAACAAACACAGTCATAACAGATAGTGTTGCAGTGTACATCAACAAACAGTCATAACAGATAGTGTTGCAGTGTACATCAACAAACACAGTCATAACAGATAATGTTGCAGTGTACATCAACAAACACAGTCATAACAGATAGTGTTGCAGTATACATCAACAAACACAGTCATAACAGATAGTGTTGCAGTGTACATCAACAAACACAGTCATAACAGATAGTGTTGCAGTATACATCAACAATCACAGTCATAACAGATAGTGTTGCAGTGTCCATCAACAAACACAGTCATAGCAGATAGTGTTGCAGTATACATCAACAAACACAGTCATAGCAGATAGTGTTGCAGTGTACATCAACAAACACAGTCATAACAGATAGTGTTGCAGTATCCATCAACAAACACAGTCATAGCAGATAGTGTTGCAGTATCCATCAACAAACACAGTCATAACAGATAGTGTTGCAGTATACATCAACAAACACAGTCATAACAGAGTGTTGCAGTGTACATCAACAAACACAGTCATAGCAGATAGTGTTGCAGTATACATCAACAAACACAGTCATAACAGATAGTGTTGCAGTATACATCAACAAACACAGTCATAACAGATAGTGTTGCAGTATCCATCAACAAACACAGTCATAGCAGATAGTGTTGCAGTATCCATCAACAAACACAGTCATAGCAGATAGTGTTGCAGTGTACATCAACAAACACAGTCATAACAGATAGTGTTGCAGTATCCATCAACAAACACAGTCATAGCAGATAGTGTTGCAGTATCCATCAACAAACACAGTCATAACAGATAGTGTTGCAGTATACATCAACAAACACAGTCATAACAGAGTGTTGCAGTGTACATCAACAAACACAGTCATAGCAGATAGTGTTGCAGTATACATCAACAAACACAGTCATAACAGATAGTGTTGCAGTATACATCAACAATCAGTCATAACAGATAGTGTTGCAGTATCCATCAACAAACACAGTCATAGCAGATAGTGTTGCAGTATACATCAACAAACACAGTCATAGCAGATAGTGTTGCAGTGTACATCAACAAACACAGTCATAACAGATAGTGTTGCAGTATCCATCAACAAACACAGTCATAGCAGATAGTGTTGCAGTATCCATCAACAAACACAGTCATAACAGATAGTGTTGCCAAGTTACATGACTATTGGTGTCTAATAATAATAATAATAATAATAATAATAATAATAATAATAATAACAAACTTTACTTCACATCACAGTATAGAATGTCACATCACAGTATAGAATGTACACCATTAATTGCCAAACTGCAAAAACTGACTTTCAAATGAAAAAATGTTGCTCTCAAATTATTTAGTACTTTCCACACTTTATGGCTCTTTTTGAAGAAGCCTGTCCAAGCTATTAAACGAACTATCAAAATCAGTGAGTCTGATGACAAGTTTCATGTTGAGATAGACACCATAAAGGTAACACTCAAACACCCTTTACAGTGTCATCTCTTTATTAGTCCCCACAGGACAAAGTAGATTGGGTTCCGTGTGTCCGCATGCTTGCGTCCATGCGTGTGTCTGTAGTCAGTTCTCAGAAATGACTGGACCAATTTCTCTGAAACTTGGTAATTGACATGTATGTATACATCAACAAACATAAACAAACTGTCATAGCAGATAGTGTTGTAAAAAATGTAAGTAAATATGCCTAGCAACAAGACCACGCCCGTAGCAGCAGCTAAATAGAGTTGTGCTACAATGCCATTGGTGCTATTTTTTATTTCCTGAAGATACAGAACTCTATCAAACTATGCTCCTGTTCCATGTACTTCCTTTTAATCACTATGTTGTTTTGTTTGTTTTTCAGGTTAGCTGTAAATAATCAGTTTCTTACCACAATTCTTGGTATTAAAGACACTGTACATAAACATAAAATTAACTTAAAAGCTACAGATGCAGTTCTCTTTGGAGCACCAAAACGTAAGTTCTTATTTGTATCTTCAATAATTTACAACATTTGTCCAATTCGGTGTTAAAGACTTGCCCTACACAATTTTTTAAATCTCTCTTTGGAGTATCAAAACATATAGTTCTTATTTACACTGTTTTTCAATTCACAACAGTTGTCCAATGTGATTAATGTTTATATGTAAAAAACTTGCACTACACAAAGTCTGTCGTTAACCTTTATACAGGTGAGAATCTTCTCATCTTGTTTAAATGATGTCTCGTCTTGCAATGGCATGACAGATGGTATTTTTTAAACATCTTGTTACATCATGTGTGTAGTTTGTGTGTAAGTGTTGATGAGAGATGGTCTAGCCTTTCCTATTCAAACAATTGTATCAACTTGTAGGCAAAAGAAATGCATTTTTATGGCTGATCAAACATTTTCAATGATCAGGTAGACTTCATATATTTTTGCATATGAAATTATTTCCTAAAGATACAGAACGCTATGAAACTAGGCTCCTGTTACACATTTAATTATTAAAGATTGTATAGAATTTGGAAATGATCTTTTTGTGATACATAGTTATTTTGTGTATGAAAGTTCCCTTTTAGATGGCCATATGAATGATAATTGGGTATTTATTTTGGCCATATGGATGATAATTGGGTATTTATATTGGCCATATGGATGATAATTGGGTATTTATTTTGGCCATATGGATGATAATTGGGTATTTATTTTGGCCATATGGATGATAATTGGGTATTTATTTTGGCCATATGAATGATAATTGGGTATTTATATTGGCCATATAGATGATAATTGGGTATTTATATTGGCCATATGGATGATAATTGGGTATTTATATTGGCATATGGATGATAATTGGGTATTTATATTGGCCATATGAATGATAATTGGGTATTTATATTGGCCATAGGGATGATAATTGGGTATTTATATTGGCCATATGAATGATAATTGGGTATTTATATTGGCCATAGGGATGATAATTGGGTATTTATATTGGCCATATGAATGATAATTGGGTATTTATATTGGCCATATGGATGATAATTGGGTATTTATATTGGCCATATGGATGATAATTGGGTATTTATATTGGCCATATGGATGATAATTGGGTATTTATATTGGCCATATGGATGATAATTGGGTATTTATATTGGCCATATGGATGATAATTGGGTATTTATATTAGCCAAATAGATGATAATTGGGTATTTATATTGGCCATATGGATGATAATTGGGTATTTATATTGGCCATATAGATGATAATTGGGTATTTATATTAGCCAAATGGATGATAATTGGGTATTTATATTGGCCATGTGGATGATAATTCGGTATTTATATTGGCCATGTGGTTGATAATTGGGTATTTATATTGGCCATGTGGTTGATAATTGGTATTTATATTGGCCATATAGATGATAATTGGGTATTTATATTGGCCATAGGGATGATAATTGGGTATTTATATTGGCCATATAGATGATAATTTGGTATTTATTTTGGCCATATGTATGATAATTTGGTATTTATATTGGCCATATGGATGATAATTTGGTATTTATATTGGCCATATAGATGATAATTGGGTATTTATATTAGCCAAATGGATGATAATTGGGTATTTATATTGGCCATGTGGATGATAATTCGGTATTTATATTGGCCATGTGGTTGATAATTGGGTATTTATATTGGCCATGTGGTTGATAATTGGTATTTATATTGGCCATATAGATGATAATTGGGTATTTATATTGGCCATAGGGATGATAATTGGGTATTTATATTGGCCATATAGATGATAATTTGGTATTTATTTTGGCCATATGTATGATAATTTGGTATTTATATTGGCCTTATGGATGATAATTGGGTATTTATATTGCCATATAGATGATAATTGGGTATTTATATTGGATTTTTAATTCATAAAACAACTTCAGTTCAGATATTAGTGAATCACTAATAATTATGCTTTTCTCCGCTAAGTAAAAACAGATGAAACAACACAAATCAAATCAATGGTTGAAACTCAACTGAAAGTGCAAAAGATTTTAAAATATTTTGTTATTGTGTATACAATGACAAACCTTTTACATACTTTTTACCTTTTTGCAATTTATTGATATACAAATGTGTACAACTACAATGTAGGTCAGTGCTTTTCATATTTATTTTTTTTTAGTTGAAAAACTTGGTAAAGTTGTTTTACAAATTGAAAATTCAAAATAAATACCAATTTGTCAGCAGCAAGGCTACTTTATAATGATGTTGTAAAATAGTCACCCAAGATTGTATATCAAAATTCTCTCTCCCTGGAGTAGTAGTTTATGTGAAATTAGACAAATATTCTAGCCATTTGTGTGCAGTGGATAATTACTGCAAAAAGGTTTGTGCCACAGATTGAAACGGATTTGATATTACTGAGAGGTGATATATTGTTTGATGATATGATGTGTTATACATTTGTATACCTGACAGCACGACATAACTACATCAAAGATACAGCCCTGGTGCTGTCCCTGGTTATTGCGGTAGGTGGATGCTGGTTTGCATATGTACAACACAAATATTCACAGAGTCACATGAAACAGATGATGAAAGATATGGAAAGTTTACACAAAGCAGAGGAATCTCTCCAAGAACTTCAAGAGAAGTGAGTATACACATCTTTGTTGACCAGTGACACACCTCCACACCCATGACTGAAGGAAAGGGGGTAGGAGGAGGGTGATAAATACCATATTTTTGACCTTCCCCTTTAATAACCAAACTGACTTTTCTATTTTTAGCACAACTGAACTGTGTGTGTTTGTGTGTGGATGTGTGTGTGTGGATGGATGTGTGTGTGTGTGTGTGGTGGGGGGGGGGGTGGATGTGTGTGGGTGGATGTGTGTGTGGATGTGTTTGGATGTGGATGTGTGTGTGTGTGTGTGTGTGTGTGTAAACAACTTAAAAAGTCAAAAACCACTGGACCGATTACTTTGATAATTGGTGGTCATGTTACTTTAGGTGTCTAGTTGGGAAATTGTTCAAATGAAAATGATCGCATGAGAGATGTGCGTTTTGGGTCAAAAAACTTAAACTCCAGTGTAAAATACACAATGTATTATATAAGTTACATTAAATAGTACATGGGATGTCATAGTGGCTGTAAAATACACAATGTATTATATAAGTTACACTACATGGTACATGGGATGTCATGGTGCCTGTAAAATACACATGTATTATATAAGTTACACTACATGGTACATGGGATGTCATGGTGCCTGTAAAATACATCTGTTCTCTTTATCATCTTTGAAAGACTGCAACAAGCACATCAGGAACAGAAGAACGTAGTGGAAGAGAAAAAATCACTGGAAGAAAAAATGAGAGATGAAATCATGGCAGCAAAAGCTGAGGCAGAAAGACTTCACTTAGTGAGAGAAGACACACACTCCGAACTGAATAGGCTCAGATTAGCTGAAGAAGAACTTGATCAGGTACTCCAAAACATACATTTGTTATTGTGTTGAGCATATCTATTTGTAATTTGAAAACAAAACAATTATAGATTGCATAAAAAATAGTTTCATTTGGATGGCAAATATTTTTTGATAATCAGTTTGGACAGAATGATCAACCCCCTACCCTAAGTAGAGGACAACTTTTGTTTTAGTTTAGTAGAAAAGGTAAAGACAGTATTTACAGAATCTATGTGTGAACACTACTAACTGTAGAATTAGTTTAGAACATCAATATTAAAATCCAATAAAATAGGGAGAGGGCGGAAAGGGAGTTTCAGTGTCATTTGAGGTGAACAGAAGAGACAGTATGAAAGTAACCAGTGATAGGAGAGGAGATAAAGTGTAGGGGAAGGGACATCTATTGGGGGAGGGGTGACTGTGTTTATCATCTCAGCAATAGGGGAGCTTATTATATAAACAGTATTGTCTGTCACTACTGTAATCAATTGTAACATCTAATATTAACAAACAAATACTGTTGGTAAATAAAGACTTATATTAAACACTAATTAACTCCTGTTTATGAATTACTCGGAAGGTTTCATTGCTTTTCTGACCAGTGTGTGCAAAATATAGACAATTTTGGTTGACCTCTCAATCACCAGGGAAATTGGCTATAAACTGGTCCTCGGTGCAAAACTAATATACATCAAACAGAAATACATGTAGCTGAATTGTTTCAATACATCAAAAATAATTACAATATTATTGAACAGACATTTCGTTCAATGGTCTTTTATGAATCGCTCTCAGATCAATTCAAGAGGAAAATTACTGACTGAATACAGAATGCTGACTTAGAGTTGTAAGGTGGACAATATACCGTTATCATTATCCAGTATGTTACTATGATGACTTAGAGTTATAAGGTGGACAATATACCGTTATCATTATCCAGTATGTTACTATGATGACTTAGAGTTATAAGGTGGACAATATACCGTTATCATTATCCAGTATGTTACTATGATGACTTAGAGTTGTAAGGTGGACAATATACTGTTATCATTATCCAGTATGTTACTGTGATGACTTAGAGTTGTAAGGTATACAATATACCGTTATTATTATCCAGTATGTTACTATGGTGACTTAGAGTTGTAAGGTGGACAATATACCGTTATCATTATCCAGTATGTTACTATGGTGACTTAGAGTTGTAAGGTGGACAATATACTGTTATCATTATCCAGTATGTTACTATGGTGACTTAGAGTTGTAAGGTGGACAATATACTGTTATCATTATCCAGTATGTTACTATGATGACTTAGAGTTGTAAGGTGGACAATATACCGTTATCATTATCCAGTATGTTACTATGGTGACTTAGAGTTATAAAGTGGACAATATACCGTTATCATTATCCAGTATGTTACTATGGTGACTTAGAGTTATAAAGTGGACAATATACTGTTATCATTATCCAGTATGTTACTATGATGACTTAGAGTTGTAAGGTGGACAATATACTGTTATCATTATCCAGTATGTTACTATAATGATGACTTAGAGTTGTAAGGTGGACAATATACTGTTATCATTATCCAGTATGTTACTATAATGATGACTTAGAGTTGTAAGGTGGACAATATACCGTTATCATTATCCAGTATGTTACTATGATGACTTAGAGTTGTAAGGTATACAATATACTGTTATCATTATCCAGTATGTTACTATGATGACTTAGAGTTGTAAGGTGGACAATATACCGTTATCATTATCCAGTATGTTACTATAATGACTTAGAGTTGTAAGGTGGACAATATACCGTTATCATTATCCAGTATGTTACTATGGTGACTTAGAGTTGTAAGGTGGACAATATACCGTTATCATTATCCAGTATGTTACTATGATGACTTAGAGTTGTAAGGTGGACAATATACCGTTATCATTATCCAGTATGTTACTATGATGACTTAGAGTTGTAAGGTGGACAATATACCGTTATCATTATCCAGTATGTTACTATGATGACTTAGAGTTGTAAGGTGGACAATATACTGTTATCATTATCCAGTATGTTACTATGATGACTTAGAGTTGTAAGGTGGACAATATACCGTTATCATTATCCAGTATGTTACTATGGTGACTTAGAGTTATAAAGTGGACAATATACTGTTATCATTATCCAGTATGTTACTATGATGACTTAGAGTTGTAAGGTGGACAATATACTGTTATCATTATCCAGTATGATACTATGATGACTTAGAGTTGTAAGGTGGACAATATACAGTGTTTCCTCTGGCTAATTTCAGCTGCTAGCCATTGTGGCTAATTATACAAAAAAATGATTAGCCACAATTAGCCAGCCAAAAAATTAGTGATCCGTGTCAATTTATTAGAAATGAAAAATAAAGACAAATCATACTGATAGTAACATTTATACATTTATGTCGTCACTGTACATCGTCTCATATCAGACGCTGCCTGGGGAGCTTGTGTTGCAAGTCTATGCCCAGCAGTTTTTTGGTGTTTTATGAAATTGTCTTTTTTCGGAATATCTGATGTCTTACCAGACGTAAACACATTGTCTTGTCCTGCTGCTTGGCATGCTTTGCAAAAAAATTGTTTTGATTCCTCTTTGTACAACAACCAAGGAAATTCTCCAAACCATTCCTCCTGCACTCGCCGTCTACGTTTCTTTTCGAAACTTGCAGTTTCACCTCCATCATCGATGTTTTGGGCGCCAGGCGAGTCACGTTTCCTGCATGTAGCGGTCTCCGTGGCCGCTTTCGACTCCGGTCCACATCCTTTGAATCCACAGTCAAACAGACTTTTCTGTACATGTGTTCGTGAGGTCATGAATAATCAATGTCCTAGTACAGTATACAAACAAAAGCGACGACACGAGGCAGGAGGAATGCGTAATGGCGGAGAGAGTTCAGAATCTTCAAGACGTGCATGTCACTCAAATTTGAAAGTGAACTGCTAATAGGTGGGGTTTGGGAGTGGCTTGATTTCATTGGTGAAATTATGCGATGACGTACAAGCTCCCTAGGCTGTCGAGTCTGCACAGTTCTGAGACTGCGCACTACGGCAAGCAAAAGAATGGCCACTCCAGCCTGCTGAAAATTGGTTTCATCTCGACGATACTTCATTCAAGCCCCCCGTAGAATGAGTTCGCCACAGTGGCGAACAGGGTAACTAAACAGTTCGCCAATTTCAGGTTTTATTCGCCATTTTAGTGTTTGGCGAATGGCAGCGGAAACACTGAATATACCGTTATCATTATCCAGTATGTTACTATGGTGCTGACTGTTATATAGGGGCATGTTTCCAATACCAAATATGTAATGGTTATTGTGATGTTTGTATTGTAGGTTCGCAGTGCTTTGAGGAAAGCAGAAAAAGAATTAGAATGCAGGAGTGGAGAATGGTTTCCACCCCATACATTACAATTATGGCTACAAGTTACACATGAAATAGAATTGCAGTATTATAACCAAAAGAGGCAAGCAGCTGAGCAACAATTGACTGCTGCTAAAGAAGGGGTAAGACTTGGCAACAATTCATAGCTACTTAGTGTATTTTAGTCTAGAAGGTGTGATGTGTGTCATGCTACCATACCAGACCACTTGTAAGGTAGGATATGTCATGCTACCATATCAGACCACTTGTAAGGTACGATATGTCATGCTACCATATCAGACCACTTGTAAGGTAGGATATGTCATGCTACCATATCAGACCACTTGTAAGGTAGGATATGTCATGCTACCATATCAGACCACTTGTAAGGTAGGATATGTCATGCTACCATATCAGACCACTTGTAAGGTACCAGTATGATATGTCATGCTGTATGGTGATTCTAGGACAACTGCCCCCGAAGAACAACTGAAAACCACAAACTATCAAAGTGATGGGTGTTGTTTTCTTTATCGGGACATCTACCGGTATTAGAATTGTAAATATGTTATATTGATATGCATATCAGAAGTGATAATTCAGTGTTGTATAGTAAAGTATGTTCTGTGCTTTCTTAAAGTGTGAAAAATTACGCAAGAAACGCAGTGCCTTCATGGGATCATTGCGAATTGCACATAGTAGTTCACTAGATGAAGTGGATCACAGAATACTGAGCGCAAAGTAAGTATCTCTCTCTTGTAAAATTATACACAGTATGATAAACCACTCATTATGAATTACATTAGATGGGTTAAAATCTTTTATGTGAAGTTACATTACATTACAGCTGATTTGACAAAATGTTTACATAGATATTGTTAGATTACTAGTATTGGTTTCCCAACTTTATCTCTACATTTGCTACAACAATGACAGACATTGCTGAAGTTACACTAAAACTCTGAGATAATGTCATCAACAAACACCGAGGTGCACACGCTTAGTAGTCGCCTTGTCTGGAAATACTAGTCAAGTGTATTTTTGAATGATATGGCTGCCACGATAGTAAGTAATTCTACTTTGAACATGACTTGTGCATTTTTTCATAGTTATAATTTGCAGGAATTTACATGGACTCATTCTAACCTAAAATTGATAAGCATATAGAGGGCTCAAACTTAACTTTTCTAAGTACTTGCCTTGAACAAATATTTTCTGTTGCCCAAATGACAAACCTACTTGCCCTCAATATTTCATGATTTAGGTTCTTAATATTTACCTGTGTTTCCGTTATGTGTTTGCCATTCTGTGCACTGGGTATGCTGTATAACCCCAGCCCTGTCAATACATACACTGTGAAAATTAATGCATGCAAATATCATATCACCACATGCCCATACAAGTTGTCCCAAACATATTTATCAGTTTTGGTAATGAACTGCCACTAGAGGGCGCTACAATTTTGTCATTTATTGCTTCTCTAAAATAATCAAGGATGATTTCCTCTGTAAAAAATAAAAAAAAACATAACAATGGTTTCTGGAAATAAAAAACAAATATGTCCAAGAAAGCAATATTATTATTTGCCTGCATATAAGCCCTTTATTTCTAGAAAGTTTTTGTTAAGACATGCATACAAACCCTAAAAATGGGAAGTAAAATTGTTGTCACTTAAACAACAACTATTGTATTGGTCGTCCTGTATATTTACAGTAAGAAATGCAGAATAGATAGTAAAAGGGATTAGGGTGGGAATTAGTATGACTTTGACATAACATAAAGTTATAGCTTACTTTCTCTCTCCACAGATCAGCACTAGCAGAAGTTCTTTCAGATTTACAAGAAAGACTTCATCGATGGGGTCAAATTGAAATGTTAATAGAACAGCCTATTGTGAATAATCCAGGCCTGTCCTTTCTACGACAATTGGTACAGGGTGATAGTGCAGCTGCTGCTGCTGCAAGTACACCACTTAGCCTGACCAGTAAGTCACATCATATCATACCATTTATATATATCTAGTATTACCATGTAAGTCCACAGACAATGTCACATGTGTACATCTCTAGTAATACCATGTAGGTCCCCAGACAATGTCACATGTGTACATCTAGTAATACCATGTAAGTCCCCAGACAATATTACATGTGTACATCTCTAGTAATACCATGTAAGTCCCCAGACAATGTCACATGTGTACATCTATAGTAATACCATGTAAGTCCACAGACAGTGTCACATGTGTACATCTCTAGTAATACCATGTAAGTCCCCAGACAGTGTCACATGTGTACATCTAGTAATACCATGTAAGTCCACAGACAATATTACATGTGTACATCTAGTATTACCATGTAAGTCCACAGACAATGTCACATGTGTTCATCTCTAGTAATACCATGACAGTCCACAGACAATGTCACATGTGTACATCTCTAGTAATACCATGTAAGTCCCCAGACAATGTCACATGTGTACCTCTATAGTAATACCATGTAAGTCCCCAGACAATGTCACATGTGTACATCTATAGTAATACCATGTAAGTCCACAGAGTGTCACATGTGTACATCTCTAGTAATACCATGTAAGTCCACAGACAATGTCACATGTGTACATCTCTAGTAATACCATGTAAGTCCACAGACAATGTCACATGTGTACATCTAGTAATACCATGTAAGTCCACACAGTGTCACATGTGTACATCTCTAGTAATACCATGTAAGTCCACAGACAATGTCACATGTGTACATCTAGTAATACCATGTAAGTCCACAGACAATGTCACATGTGTACATCTAGTAATACCATGTAAGTCCACAGACAGTGTCACATGTGTACATCTAGTAATACCATGTAAGTCCCCAGACAATGTCACATGTGTACATCTCTAGTAATACCATGTATGATGTAAGTCCACAGACAGTGTCACATGTGTGCATCTAGTAATACCATGTAAGTCCACAGACAGTGTCACATGTGTACATCTAGTAATACCATGTAAGTCCCCAGACAATGTCACATGTGTACATCTCTAGTAATACCATGTAAGTCCACAGACAGTGTCACATGTGTACATCTCTAGTAATACCATGTAAGTCCACAGACAATGTCACATGTGTACATCTCTAGTAATACCATGTAAGTCCACAGACAATGTCACATGTGTGCATCTAGTAATACCATGTAAGTCCACAGACAGTGTCACATGTGTACATCTAGTAATACCATGTAAGTCCCCAGACAATGTCACATGTGTACATCTTTAGTAATATCATGTAAGTCCACAGACAGTGTCACATGTGTACATCTATAGTAATACCATGTAAGTCCCCAGACAATGTCACATGTGTACATCTATAGTAATATGTGACATTGTATATGGTTAAGTACCTGTCATGATGAACGGCATCATGCCACAATCGACCAACAACAAGAATGTAATCAAAAACATTTGTGAAACTGGGTGTGAAACAGGTCTTTGTCTAAAATCATCAAAAATCACAAATTGAAACACTATTCTCCAGTCACTGACAATCGTCCGATTCTAATAACAAATAAATGTCTTCCTCATACTTCCATCATGACAAGATCACTTAAACCTTTCACAAAGATGAGAGGTCACACAGCTACTCTGGAAGATTTTACAGTACTTCTTCCATATTGACTTCAGTCTACCCATCAATAGGGGTAAGACATGCCACAGAAATTCAGGAAGTGTTACCTACTTTATACAAATAGGTTTCTGCCTTGTTGGTGGCTTCATTACAATGTAATATTCTATACAAAGATAATACTGGAATCC
This sequence comes from Glandiceps talaboti, assembly GCF_964340395.1. Lineage (NCBI taxonomy): Eukaryota > Metazoa > Hemichordata > Enteropneusta > Spengelidae > Glandiceps > Glandiceps talaboti. The sequence goes on along the minus strand of NC_135556.1, from coordinate 2,396,585 downwards.
AAATATATTTTACCTTTGTACCCATAACAAACAAAAAAACATATGTCATTCATACTTACATGTGGTATTTTTAATTAATTGAACTGTTCTTGTTGGAATAAGATGTATTGTTGCTTTGTACTTTGTAGTTGTAAGTAAGGATATTTTATGTCAAATTAGTACACACTGGTCTTTTGATAGTAAGTACTGGCAATTGGTTACTTTAGGTTTACCACTACATTTGATAGTAAGTACTGGCAATTGGTTACTTTAGGTTTACTACTACATTTGATAGTAAGTACTGGCAATTGGTTACTTTAGGTTTACTACTACATTTGATAGTAAGTACTGGCAATTGGTTACTTTAGGTTTACCACTACATTTGATAGTAAGTACTGACAATTGGTTACTTTAGGTTTACTACTACATTTGATAGTAAGTACTGACAATTGGTTACTTTAGGTTTACTACTACATTTGATAGTAAGTACTGGCAATTGGTTACTTTAGGTTTACTACTACATTTGATAGTAAGTACTGGCAATTGGTTACTTTAGGTATACCACTACATTTGATAGTAAGTACTGGCAATTGGTTACTTTAGGTATACCACTACATTTGATAGTAAGTACTGGCAATTGGTTACTTTAGGTATACCACTACATTTGATAGTAAGTACTGGCAATTGGTTACTTTAGGTATACCACTACATTTGATAGTAAGTACTGGCAATTGGTTACTTTAGGTTTACTACTACATTTGATAGTAAGTACTGGCAATTGGTTACATTAGGTTTACCACTACATTTGATAGTAAGTACTGGCAATTGGTTACTTTAGGTTTACTACTACATTTGATAGTAAGTACTGACAATTGGTTACTTTAGGTTTACCACTACATTTGATAGTAAGTATTGACAATTGGTTACTTTAGGTTTACCACTACATTTGATAGTAAGTATTGACAATTGGTTACTTTAGGTTTACTACTACATTTGATAGTAAGTACTGGCAATTGGTTACATTAGGTTTACCACTACATTTGATAATAAGTACTGGCAATTGGTTACTTTAGGTTTACCACTACATTTGATAATAAGTACTGGCAATTGGTTACTTTAGGTTTACTACTACATTTGATAGTAAGTACTGACAATTGGTTACTTTAGGTTTACTACTACATTTGATAGTAAGTACTGGCAATTGGTTACTTTAGGTTTACTACTACATTTGATAGTAAGTACTGGCAGTTGGTTACTTTAGGTTTACTACTACATTTGATAGTCAGTACTGGCAATTGGTTACTTTAGGTTTACTACTACATTTGATAGTCAGTACTGGCAATTGGTTACTTTAGGTTTACTACTACATTTGATAGTAAGTACTGGCAATTGGTTACTTTAGGTTTACTACTACATTTGATAGTAAGTACTGACTGACAATTGGTTACTTTAGGTTTACTACTACATTTGATAGTAAGTACTGGCAATTGGTTACTTTAGGTTTACTACTACATTTGATAGTAAGTACTGGCAATTGGTTACTTTAGGTTTACCACTACATTTGATAGTAAGTACTGGCAATTGGTTACTTTAGGTTTACTACTACATTTGATAGTAAGTACTGGCAGTTGGTTACTTTAGGTTTACTACTACATTTGATAGTAAGTACTGGCAATTGGTTACTTTAGGTTTACTACTACATTTGATAGTCAGTACTGGCAATTGGTTACTTTAGGTTTACTACTACATTTGATAGTCAGTACTTGCAATTGGTTACTTTAGGTTTACTACTACATTTGATAGTAAGTACTGGCAATTGGTTACTTTAGGTTTACTACTACATTTGATAGTAAGTACTGACTGACAATTGGTTACTTTAGGTTTACTACTACATTTGATAGTAAGTACTGACTGACAATTGGTTACTTTAGGTTTACTACTACATTTGATAGTAAGTACTGGCAATTGGTTACTTTAGGTTTACTACTACATTTGATAGTAAGTACTGGCAATTGGTTACTTTAGGTTTACTACTACATTTGATAGTAAGTACTGACTGACAATTGGTTACTTTAGGTTTACTACTACATTTGATAGTAAGTACTGGCAATTGGTTACTTTAGGTTTACTACTACATTTGATAGTAAGTACTGGCAATTGGTTACTTTAGGTTTACCACTACATTTGATAGTAAGTACTGGCAATTGGTTACTTTAGGTTTACTACTACATTTGATAGTAAGTACTGACAATTGGTTACTTTAGGTTTACTACTACATTTGATAGTAAGTACTGGCAATTGGTTACTTTAGGTTTACTACTACATTTGATAGTAAGTATTGACAATTGGTTACTTTAGGTTTACTACTACATTTGATAGTAAGTACTGACAATTGGTTACTTTAGGTTTACTACTACATTTGATAGTAAGTACTGGCAATTGGTTACTTTAGGTTTACCACTACATTTGATAGTAAGTACTGGCAATTGGTTACTTTAGGTTTACTACTACATTTGATAGTAAGTACTGGCAATTGGTTACTTTAGGTTTACTACTACATTTGATAGTAAGTACTGGCAATTGGTTACTTTAGGTTTACCACTACATTTGATAGTAAGTACTGGCAATTGGTTACTTTAGGTTTACTACTACATTTGATAGTAAGTACTGACAATTGGTTACTTTAGGTTTACTACTACATTTGATAGTAAGTACTGGCAATTGGTTACTTTAGGTATACCACTACATTTGATAGTAAGTACTGACAATTGGTTACTTTAGGTTTACTACTACATTTGATAGTAAGTACTGACAATTGGTTACTTTAGGTTTACTACTACATTTGATAGTAAGTACTGGCAATTGGTTACTTTAGGTTTACTACTACATTTGATAGTAAGTACTGACAATTGGTTACTTTAGGTTTACTACTACATTTGATAGTAAGTACTGGCAATTGGTTACTTTAGGTTTACTACTACATTTGATAGTAAGTACTGGCAATTGGTTACTTTAGGTTTACCACTACATTTGATAGTAAGTACTGACAATTGGTTACTTTAGGTTTACTACTACATTTGATAGTAAGTATTGACAATTGGTTACTTTAGGTTTACTACTACATTTGATAGTAAGTACTGACAATTGGTTACTTTAGGTTTACTACTACATTTGATAGTAAGTACTGACAATTGGTTACTTTTGGTTTACTTCTACATTTGTATACTTACTTTAATTAGACTTGTTCGGCAGACATGTGTAATCTTTTCACTGGATACTACACTGCCAGACATCTACATCTGTATGTCACATTCAAAAATTGATCATATAATATAATCTTTATAAAGATATAAAATCAAACATTCTATTGGTACAAAGTAATTTCAATGTAGATCTATTTATTCATATTGTGAAAGAAATCCCTGTTTGTACTGCCATAATGACATTAGCCCCGTCTACACGGCACTAAAAATCCTACCTGAGGTAGGACTTGGGACTGCCTCAGGTAGGAAGACCTATGTGTAGATGGGGCTATTGTCTAAATACATTACTCCCTTAGAATTAAAGAAACCCCCCCCCCCCCCTTTCATAAATGGGGACTCTCCATGTCTGCAACCAATAAGATGGTTACTTTTTTCTTTAAAAAATGAGACATGTCTTATTACACGTAGCAATGAAATTTGACAGTATTTGTACTGTCATTTGAAGACAAAAAAGGTGAACAAGACAGAAAAAATGTTGAACAACAAACCAGGCAATATTTGAAGTTATAATATACCTAGTGATAATGCTGTGCCATGATTCGCTAGAATCAGTCATGTGATAGGAAAATAGAATGACTATTTCCCTAGGGAAATAGTTCCATCAACTATTACATGGTCACGTGACCACCGTGAGTTCACAGCAGGTCAAAATGGCAGCTTCTGATGATGTCGTCTGCCACCGCGAGTTCACAGCATGAGGTATATTATAAAACACATATTGCCTGGCCTATATTCGGGCTATAGCACCCGTTCATTACCCCCTCGTGACTGTGAGTTACCAGAATCACATGCTATTTCCCTCGGCCTTCGGCCTCGGGAAATAGCATGTGATTCTAGTAACTCACAGTCCCTCGGGTGTAATAAATGGGTGCTATAGCCCTCATGGCCAGGCAATATGTGTTCAATAAGTACTAAAGTAGGTGTAAGAATAACACCTTGTCACCTGTTTTCATATCTTGATTTCAATGCATGTCAATGTGAAAGATTTTGAGAAAATTATGACATCATTGTAAGAAAAGTAACTGTTGAACACATTCTGACTGTATTAATTCATTTTTACACTATGTTTTTAACAATTCATCAAAGAACTTAACATACCATGTGGTTCAATCAATGAAAATGACACTCGTGTTAAGTTACAGTATTACTTTGTCATCAGCCAAACTAATGAGTCAGACTATGAACTCACCATACTGTAGTATGGACAAAGACATACTTTGTCATCCCTTTCTGCTTGTAATGTCAACTTTTCAATTCCCTTCACCATCAGTTTTGTATCATGGGTACACAATATTGCGTGTCCCTTGGTTTGATATAGCAAGAGATTATAACAAGTTGATGAATTACCATTCCCACCACCCCATCTCCTTCCATGCCTATGGATTCTTTTCACCAATTTATACCATTGTCCAAACTGCTCATGTAACTTCTTTGTCTTGAAATAACTGTTCAGTCACTTGACCACCAGTGAGACTTTCTTATGCATGTATGATAGCATACATAGCTGAGACTCTACTTGTACACCATACCGTGACTTTGGTATGCAGTTATTTTAGATTTCATTACATCGGATAAAATGTGTGTTTTGCATGTATCATAAGATTGCTTAGTTGAAATAAGCAATCATCATGTTTATGTTTGCATGCCCTTTCCTGAGTTGGCCACATTTCTTCAGTTATAAATCTTGTCCTATGCTATGTTTGCATGGCACAGGTGGAGGTGGTGGTGTTGGAAAGGCAGTCCCAGTTCCTACTGCAGTGTCTACTGAGCCAACTTGTCAGAAGCAATCTTCAAGAGATTCAGACGACTCTGGTAGCGTTCACAGTTTAGTTTTTTAGTGAATGTAGAATAATGTAATGACTGCCCCCATATCACTATGTAGCAACTGCTTTTTGTTGAGTGAGTGTGACCACAATTTACCCATAAACCCCATCTGTATTCCACTGCAGCCATGCTGTTATCAATTGTTTGTATCAGGTGGTGATCATGTGACTTTCACATGGGTTGGAATCATTTCACATTTTCATAGCTTATCTTGAGACAGGAATATGATTGTTCCTTGTTTCATTTTCAATATCCCAATTTTAATCAACACATTATCAAATCAAAGTCTAGTATTTGTACTAAATGTTAGTCATTTTATGTTTCACCTACCATTCTTACTACTTCATTTCAAAGAAAACATTAAAAATTGAAAGTATGAAGATGTATTAATATGAACAATTTTTAGGCCATTCTCATTTTAATGCTACTTGCTGAGTCAGCAGTTTAGAAGGTGTAGGCAAAACCTGGGTATTAAAAGAGTATTGGTGCTTGTAAATTTGGTGCGATAATATATTTGATTACAAAATTTGTCGTTTTAATGTATGTAACTGAAATATGCAAGATAACAGAAATGTTTACTTTTTCAAAGAGTAACAAGTTTGACATTTTCATAGATTGACAGCTGTAAAGACAATGTTTTAATAAAAGCATATTATTTTTATAATCTGTAAAATATGTAATATACTGTGCATTTGATAGCAGGTTAGGATTTGACATTTGCTCCTAGAACAATGTTTTACCCTTACTACACTACCATGAACTATTAACAATTCTTTGGCTTTTCCACTGCCATACTCTTATCTCTTTCCTTCACAAAATGCGGTTAAAGTTAAATCTGATTCTCCAAATGCCAAATTGAATCTAGATCCAGAAACAATAATAACTGGTTATATCTTACTTGAAATTAAATTCAGAATCAATAGACTGGTATATTAGGTTTTGAATAGAAGCTTTTACCAGAATTAGGCACATTTAAAGGTATTTTTGTCTTTTGTCACCTGAATATTCTTTATACTAACAGAGTCTGTAGCACACTATGTTTATCAAATTAATATTGAAATGTAAAATATCTTGAAATTTGGATTTGTAATACACCTCAAATTGTTACAATCATATGTTGATGTCAGTCTGATGTTTACTCCCCATTTCACACTTTTCTGCACTACTATGTCAATCATATGTTGATGTCAATGTGATGTTTACTCCCCATTTCACACTTTTCTGCACTACTCTATCTATAGTCCATTCAGTGAGACACCATTCCATTTACCATGCAAACATCCATATCATGTCATTGCACATTCAATCTCCCCTTCAGTTTAATACTATAAACCCCATAACATTTCAGTGCATTTTGGCACTATAACCCAATATGTGAATATCCCTCATACAGTATACCAAGTCTTTTATTAGTCCCCAATGAGCACTGCCACAACACTATAATAACTGTACATACTTGAAACATGATATTTTATTGTCATCATTACTATTTATTTTGTGTTGTGTCCACTACATTTACATCTCAAGACATTGAGATATTCAGTACTTAACACAGGTGTACAATATTTTGGTCATTGTATGTCATCATAAAACACTATCACATACGTCAAACTTCAGAGATGTTCAACATAGTGGGTCATATCATTTGTATTTCATAGCAAACATAACACTGGGACTATGAGTAGAACTCACACATCTGACAATACTTCTTCAAGGTTTATTATCACATGTCATAAACACTTCCAACTAATTTTTTGACACAGCAAATTAAAAGTGGTGGCTGCACTTTTGCTATCACTGTAATACCATATAGCTTAAGAAAGTCTTGATGCTTTCGTCCACCTTCTGTAGACAGAAACCAAATATAATTGTATATTTGTTAAACAGTGTGCGACACATGAAAAATAATTGTGTCAATATTTGAGGCAAAGAGAATCAGCTGTCAATGCCACTATTCTACCATCGTTCCCATTGCTGATTGTTGGTAGCTATCATACTACCAGGAAATGTATTGGCCAAAGAACCAAAACTTCAAATGTTGAAACCCTCATCTGGGCCATGGAACAAAAGCTACAGCACTGTCCAATACGCCAAGCATACCATGTTATCATCTAGGCCTGGGAAGGAGAGCTACACCACTGCCAAATATACCTAGCACACCATATCATAGAGAAATTGAAATATGTGTGCTTCATGTGTTGTGAAAAGATGAATGTAAGTTTCTAATGTTGTTTTATTTGTCAACATGGTTTTGACTGGACAAGCACTACAACAATCACCCTATGTTGTCAGCAAATGTAACATTTATATATAATTATGCTGTTTGCATAACTTGCCATGTCAAAATGATTGTCAGTTTTGTCTGTCATCTTTGGGTTATTTAGCATCACAACATATCAATCACCATATGAAACATACATATAGACATATACAGTCATTTATAAAATAACACTGCTATACTAGTAGCAACCATGTGTAAAGTGTATGGTTATACCACTGTGCTATACTAGTAGCAACCATGTGTAAAGTGTATGGTTACACCACTGTACTATACTAGTAGCAACCATGTGTAAAGTGTATGGTTACACCACTGTGCTATTATACTAGTAGCAACCATGTGTAAAGTGTATGGTTACACCACTGTGCTATACTAGTAGCAACCACATAAAAAGCTTACAATCACACCGCTGTGCCATATAAGTGTATGGTTACACCACTGTGCTATACTAGTAGCAACCATGTGTGAAGTGTATGGTTACACCACTGTGATATACTAGTAGCAACCACATAATAAGCTTACAATCACACCGCTGTGCCATATAAGTGTATGGTTACACCACTGTGCTATACTAGTAGCAACCATGTGTAAAGTGTATGGTTACACCACTGTGCTATACTAGTATCAACCATGTGTAAAGTGTATGGTTACACCACTGTGCTATGCTAGTAGCAACCATGTGTAAAGTGTATGGTTACACCACTGTGCTATACTAGTAGCAACCACATAATAAGCTTACAATCACACCACTGTGCCATATAAGTGTATGGTTACACCACTGTGCTATACTAGTAGCAACCATGTGTAAAGTGTATGGTTACACCACTGTGCTATACTAGTAGCAACCACATAATAAGCTTACAATCACACCACTGTGCCATATAAGTGTATGGTTACACCACTGTGCTATACTAGTAGCAACCATGTGTAAAGTGTATGGTTACACCACTGTGCTATACTAGTATCAACCATGTGTAAAGTGTATGGTTACACCACTGTGCTATACTAGTAGCAACCATGTGTAAAGTGTATGGTTACACCACTGTGATATACTAGTAGCAACCACATAATAAGCTTACAATCACACCACTGTGCCATATAAAGCTGCTCAGCTATATGCCTGCTGTAGTGTGAAAATGTCATTTTAAAACCAAAATTTCGTTATCGCACTTCTCTTCCCTTCTCTTTACTTCCCATTCTCTTCCTCTCCTCTCTTCCCTTCCCCTCCCCTCTCCTCTCTCCTCCCCTCCCCACCCCACCCCTCTCATCTCTCCTTTCCTCTCCTCCCCCTTTCCCTCCTCTCCTCTCATCTCCTCTCCTCCCCTCTCCTCTCCTCTCATCTCCTCTCCTCCCTCCTCCTCTCCTCTCCCTTCCCTTCTCTCCTCTCCTCTCCTCTCCTCTCCTCTGCTCTGCTCTTCTATGTATACAACCCTTGATAGTATATCACATATTACTTTTGCATACATCATGTTGATTTTAATTTTGTCAACAATTTGACTGACAACTGATATTTGTCTTCACTTTGTACAAAATCTTATTGCTTGAATAAGCTGATTCACCTCGTCAATGTAAACCAAAGACTCCGTGCAAGCATTTGTATCACTTCAAACTCTGCCCACAAAGCTTTCATTGATTCTATCTATAATACATGTAATAGCAAGAAATAGCTGCAGCTTAAAAAGGTGGGTTTTTTTAGAAAGTAGCAATACTCTCAAGGTGGTTTGAAATCCTTCAAATACACTGTACTTAACATGGTATTAACCTACACCTTGTTTTCTAATAGATGCCAAGCCCAGAATATCTGGTTCTACTACATGGTACATTGAAAGCCATGGTGAGTGGAACTGAGGAAGGGTCAGTGGTTTGGAGGTTCACCAGTTAAGGGTGCTCAGTAGAACTAACTCAGTAAGGTAGTCATAGTAAAGCTGGTTTATTAAAACCAGCAAAAGGAAAGGAAAAAACACACCAACTTTTCAAATCATTAGTTTATTACATGGCACCTTGTATGGAGAAGATATTTTTAAAAAGCGATAAAAGAAAAGGAAACAAAAACAAATCTTTGTAAATAAAAAAAGAAAGTAAACATTACACAAAAAACAAAAATGTGGAAACAAATATGGCCAATTTCAAGCCCCTTGTACTTTGCTGTCTTTTTGACGTGTTGAAAAGGCAATCACATGATCATCACTTAGTGATCACATGGTAATCACATGATCATAACATAGTGATCACATGGTAATCACATGATGTTGTGTCACTGATGAAGGTTGCTTATTGTTGGATCATGTGATATAAACTTCACTTGCTGTGTATGAAATGTGTGAAAACTTTTACACTGGTTATTTTTATGTCGCCAGACCATTACATGACGACTATACAACCATTACATCATTACATGTAGACTATGCAGTCATTACATGACGACTATAATACAATCATTACTTGTAGACTATACAATCATTACATGTAGACTATGCATTCATTACATGAAGACTATACAGTCATTACATGTAGACTATACAGTCATTACATGTAGACTATACAATCATTACATGTAGACTATACAGTCATTACATGTAGACTATACAGTCATTACATGTAGACTATACAATCATTACATGTAGACTATACAATCATTACATGAAGACTATACAGTCATTACATGTAGACTATACAGTCATTACATGTAGACTATACAATCATTACATGTAGACTATACAATCATTACATGTAGACTATACAGTCATTACATGTAGACTATACAATCATTACATGTAGACTATACAGTCATTACATGTAGACTATACAATCATTACATGTAGACTATACAGTCATTACATGTAGACTATACAGTCATTACATGTAGACTATACAGTCATTACATGTAGACTATACAATCATTACATGTAGACTATACAGTCATTACATGTAGACTATACAGTCATTACATGTAGACTATACAGTCATTACATGTAGACTATACAGTCATTACATGTAGACTATACAGTCATTACATGTAGACTATACAGTCATTACATGAAGACTATACAGTCATTACATGTAGACTATACAATCATTACATGTAGACTATACAGTCATTACATGTAGACTATACAATCATTACATGTAGACTATACAGTCATTACATGTAGACTATACAGTCATTACATGTAGACTATACAATCATTACATGTAGACTATACAGTCATTACATGTAGACTATACAGTCATTACATGTAGACTATACAGTCATTACATGTAGACTATACAATCATTACATGTAGACTATACAATCATTACATGTAGACTATACAATCATTACATGTAGACTATACAGTCATTACATGAAGACTATACAATCATTACATGTAGACTATACAGTCATTACATGTAGACTGTACAATCATTACATGTAGACTATACAATCATTACATGTAGACTATACAGTCATTACATGTAGACTATACAATCATTACATGAAGACTATACAGTCATTACATGAAGACTATACAGTCATTACATGAAGACTATACAGTCATTACATGTAGACTATGCAGTCATTACATGTAGACTATGCAGTCATTACATGTAGACTATACAGTCATTACATGAAGACTATACAGTCATTACATGTAGACTATGCAGTCATTACATGTAGACTATACAATCATTACATGTAGACTATACAATCATTACATGTAGACTATACAATCATTACATGAAGACTATACAATCATTACATGTAGACTATGCAGTCATTACATGTAGACTATACAATCATTACATGTAGACTATACAATCATTACATGTAGACTATACAATCATTACATGTAGACTATACAATCATTACATGTAGACTATACAATCATTACATGTAGACTATACAATCATTACATGTAGACTATACAGTCATTACATGTAGACTATACAGTCATTACATGAAGACAATACAGTCATTACATGTAGACTATACAGTCATTACATGAAGACTATACAGTCATTACATGTAGACTATGCAGTCATTACATGTAGACTATACAATCATTACATGTAGACTATACAATCATTACATGTAGACTATACAATCATTACATGAAGACTATACAATCATTACATGTAGACTATACAGTCATTACATGTAGACTATACAATCATTACATGTAGACTATACATTGTCAGTCATTACATGTAGACTATACAGTCATTACATGTAGACTATACATTGTCAGTCATTACATGTAGACTATACAATCATTACATGTAGACTATACATTGTCAGTCATTACATGTAGACTATACAATCATTACATGTAGACTATACATTGTCAGTCATTACATGTAGACTATACAGTCATTACATGTAGACTATACATTGTCAGTCATTACATGTAGACTATACAATCATTACATGTAGACTATACATTGTCAGTCATTACATGTAGACTATACAATCATTACATGTAGACTATACATTGTCAGTCATTACATGTAGACTATACAGTCATTACATGTAGACTATACAGTCATTACATGTAGACTATACAGTCATTACATGTAGACTATACAGTCATTACATGTAGACTATACAGTCATTACATGTAGACTATACAATCATTACATGAAGACTATACAATCATTACATGAAGACTATACAGTCATTACATGTAGACTATACAGTCATTACATGTAGACTATACAATCATTACATGTAGACTATACAATCATTACATGTAGACTATACAGTCATTACATGTAGACTATACAGTCATTACATGTAGACTATACAGTCATTACATGTAGACTATACAGTCATTACTTGTAGACTATACAGTCATTACATGAAGACTATACAATCATTACATGTAGACTATACAATCATTACTTGTAGACTATACAATCATTACATGTAGACTATACAGTCATTACATGTAGACTATACAGTCATTACATGAAGACTATACAGTCATTACATGAAGACTATACAATCATTACATGTAGACTATACAGTCATTACATGTAGACTATACAGTCATTACATGAAGACTATACAGTCATTACATGTAGACTATACAGTCATTACATGTAGACTATACAATCATTACATGAAGACTATACAGTCATTACATGTAGACTATACAGTCATTACATGTAGACTATACAGTCATTACATGTAGACTATACAGTCATTACATGTAGACTATACAGTCATTACATGTAGACTATACAATCATTACATGTAGACTATACAGTCATTACATGTAGACTATACAGTCATTACATGTAGACTATACAGTCATTACATGTAGACTATACAGTCATTACATGTAGACTATACAGTCATTACATGTAGACTATACAATCATTACATGTAGACTATACAATCATTACATGTAGACTATACAGTCATTACATGTAGACTATACAGTCATTACATGAAGACTATACAGTCATTACATGTAGACTATACAATCATTACATGTAGACTATACAGTCATTACATGTAGACTATACAGTCATTACATGAAGACTATACAATCATTACATGTAGACTATACAGTCATTACATGTAGACTATACAATCATTACATGTAGACTATACAATCATTACATGAAGACTATACAGTCATTACATGTAGACTATACAGTCATTACATGTAGACTATACAATCATTACATGTAGACTATACAATCATTACATGTAGACTATAAAGTCATTACATGTAGACTATACAGTCATTACATGTAGACTATACAGTCATTACATGTAGACTATACAATCATTACATGTAGACTATACAGTCATTACATGTAGACTATACAGTCATTACATGTAGACTATACAGTCATTACATGTAGACTATACAATCATTACATGTAGACTATACAATCATTACATGTAGACTATAGTCATTACATGTAGACTATACAGTCATTACATGTAGACTATACAATCATTACATGAAGACTATATACAATCATTACATGAAGACTATACAGTCATTACATGTAGACTATACAGTCATTACATGAAGACTATACAATCATTACATGTAGACTATACAGTCATTACATGTAGACTATACAGTCATTACATGTAGACTATACAGTCATTACATGAAGACTATACAGTCATTACATGAAGACTATACAATCATTACATGAAGACTATACAGTCATTACATGTAGACTATACAGTCATTACATGTAGACTATACAGTCATTACATGTAGACTATACAGTCATTACATGTAGACTATACAGTCATTACATGTAGACTATACAATCATTACATGTAGACTATACAATCATTACATGAAGACTATACAGTCATTACATGTAGACTATACAATCATTACATGTAGACTATACAGTCATTACATGTAGACTATACAGTCATTACATGAAGACTATACAGTCATTACATGTAGACTTTACAGTCATTACATGTAGACTATACAATCATTACATGTAGACTATACAGTCATTACATGTAGACTATACAGTCATTACATGTAGACTATACAATCATTACATGAAGACTATACAGTCATTACTTGTAGACTATACAGTCATTACATGTAGACTATACAATCATTACATGTAGACTATACAGTCATTACTTGTAGACTATACAATCATTACATGTAGACTATACATTCATTACTTGTAGACTATACAATCATTACATGTAGACTATACAATCATTACATGTAGACTATACAGTCATTACATGAAGACTAT